>NC_091166.1:4919845-5027345 GCF_040958095.1 Procambarus clarkii
AACAGAACGCTTTAAAAGAGACTAAGGGGAGAGAGACTGGGGACTCTAAGCTCCAAAAAACCCAGTATATAGGCAAGACAACAACATCTCTTTCTAGGCGTTTAACGATGCATAAACAACAGGGCTCCATTAAGGAACATATAATCTCTTCCCACAACCAAACCATCGCCAGAGAAATCCTAGTAAACAACACCGAAATCATCGATAGATACAGCGATAGCAGGAGGCTTGACATTTGCGAGGCACTACACATTAAGAAGTCAACACCAGCAATCAACAGCCAATTAATGCACAACTATATTCTACCCACCTCAAGACTCCGCTCCAATATAGAAGCATCAAGAAATATGGACCAATAGGCTTTCTACAATCACTTCCATTTCAATACCCATTGTTTCGTGTTCTGTCTTGTGTTGATGAAATTAATACCCTATTAATGCCACCTGTTGTTCTGTCTTGTGTTGATGAAATTAATACCCTATTAATGCCACCTCACCCCATCCACCTCACTCACATGTAGATATAAACAAAATCGGAGATGTCTAAGTTCTATTCAGTTGTGTATTTGTAAACTAAAGTCTTTGAAAATGTAATAAGTTTACGAAACGCGCTCGTGTCGCGTCAGACTAGAAATAAAAATAAATTTTGGAGAATTGATTTTTGAATTACCTCCAACAGTGAAAAGAAATGTACGAAAGATTGAGAAAATTCGTGTTAGAATTATTAATCTTACTTTTTCGGTCATATTTAATAATATATAATATACATATATATATATATATATATATATATATATATATATATATATATATATATATATATATGTCGTACCTAGTAGCCAGAACGCACTTCTCAGCCTACTATGCAAGGCCCGATTTGCCTAATAAGCCAAGTTTTCATGAATTAATTGTTTTCGACTACCTAACCTACCTAACCTAACCTAACCTAACCTAACTTTTTTGGCTACCTAACCTAACCTATAAAGATAGGTTAGGTTAGGTTAGGTAGGGTTGGTTAGGTTCGGTCATATATCTTCGTTAATTTTAACTCAAATTAAAAAAAATTGACCTCATACATAATGAAATAGGTAGCTTCATCATTTCATAAGGAAAACATTAAAGAAAACATATTAATTCATGAAAACTTGGCTTATTAGGCAAATCGGGCCTTGCATAGTAGGCCGAGAAGTGCGTTCTGGCTACTAGGTACGACATATATATATATATATTATATATAATATATATATATATTATATATATATAATATATATATTATATATATATATATATATATATATATATATATATATATATATATACGGTGTTGTGTGGTGAGTCAGCAGATGTTGCTGACTGATTGCCTAATGATGTCATTAGCATGTGGGTATGCTGACGGCATCATTATGTTGTAGGTTTGGGCAGAGTTGTAACCAGGTATTCGTAATATTACTGCCCCTAGGAGCTGTGTTGAGGATTTAAGGAGGTCCCTTTGATTATTCAGGGGAATTCACAGTACTTAATGAGAGCAAGCAATTGATTAGTATAGCCTAATTATGAAAATTAGTGTCAGCTGTCCGCGTAGCGACAGTGTTTTATATTAACGTAAATTGTCTTGCTGAAGTAGTTGTGATTGCACACAGTAGTCCCTTGCAACTGTTGCAAGATTAGAGGGGGCCGTAATGTAGGTATACTTTTGTTGTTGCCTAACTTGTGTCATTATTGTGTGGGTACAGTAATTAACGTGTTGCAGAAGCTGCAACCGTATGTGGGCTGTGCATTTATGTTGTTTTGCATGCCACTGTAAATGTGACCTATGTAACCTGGGGTTACTTTGTATTCTTTAAGTTGTGTTGAGGACTTAAGGATTCAGTGAGTTAATTAATGGGAATTAACTTTATAAGGGGTGCACATTTCTTGATGAGTGAGAGAGCTGTTAAGGGAACAGTACTGAGCTAGTTGAGATATGTTTCTGGTGCAATTAATTGTCCATGTGACAACTAATTGACCACTCTAGCTAATTATGTAATTAGCATTCACATCATGAATTCACATAGTGGGAGAGGAACTCAGAGTCTGTCAGTATTTGTGTTAACGTAATTTTGCTCGAGACTAACTACCTTTCTGGGGTATAGCAATTAGTGGCTCATGTTAATTAGTGGAGTAATTAACGTCAGGGGTCTTGATGATTCAGATGACTCGGTAAAGCGAGGTCATGGAGCTAGCATAACTCGTTATATTAATCATATCCTGTCTGATGACAGTGGATTAATTAAGATGCACTCTTGTTAATTAGTGGAGTAATTAACTCCTCGCCCGTGAATTCAGTGTTTGATGAGACCTGCTTAGGCAGTGCGGAGTGAGACGTATTTATGTATGATTAATTATCAGTCCTGGTGACAGTTAATTAATTGTTCAGGGTTAATTAGGGTAATTAACACACATTAAAGTAAATTTTGACATGACTGTTGAGAAGCTACCAAGTTAGTGGTAGGCTTAGTTAACGTAACTCGATGGGGATTTAATTAGTGGTCCGTTTGACATTAATTAGGAATTACTCACTGAATACTTGCAAGGAGTCAAGTGTGATGTAATGTAAGAGGCTTTGAGTTATTGTTAACAAATGACTTGTGTCAAGAGAGACAAGTGTTAATGATTAACGTAGAGTACCATCATGTTGTTGTCTAAGAGAGACAAGTGTTTGTGATTAACGTAGTACTTTGTTGCTGACTGCTGTGATCAGTCAATTAACGTAATTAATCACATAATCAATTTTGTAATTGATTAAGGCAATTTCTTTTGTTTATCGTCTGGTGACGAGAGTAAGTAACTTAGGGATTACTGGAGCTGTGTCCCAGAACCCCACCTTGCCTGGCTTTGTTTAATGTTTACAGTGCAACTTCTTGCAGGGAGTTGCAAAGAGTGTTCACATTAGGTTGTGATAGGGGGGGGGGTCACTGTTGGACTACCCGCCTAGTTACGTGGGTCTCTCCTGTTATGGTTGGAGGACCCGTAAGATTGTGATTATAGTATCTGTTCACCGTGAAGCCGTGACAATATTGATTGCAAGCTTGTGTCATCAGTGGTCATCCATCATTGTTCAGTTAGTTCATGTAATCAGCCCGCAGTGCGAGGGGCTGTTGAATAGCTGTGTTGCAAGTGCCACTTGATAGACAATAACGTAACGAATCACTTTCTGTTGTGTAACTTAGTCTGTGATTTTTTTTTTATTTGCAATATTGTCGTCAGTGGTCACACCTGTGTTCAGGTTAGTTCAGTATGCAGCCGCACAGCAAGGGTTGCTATTTAGCTGTTTGTTATAGTGCCACTGGATGGACATTAACGTAAAGTAAACTCGATGTTGTAGTAGTTTAGTCTCTTGTTATTAATAAATTATTTATTTTATAGAAAATGGTCCTTGATGTCAACCCTTCAACCATTCTTTTCCACCCATGTTCTGCTTTATACGATTGATGTTGATGTAATCTTTTGAATGACGGCTGTTCTTGTGAATTCGAATTCCAATTCATAGCACCACATCAAATATAAATATTGATTGTGAGAACCCGTCGGTTACCCTTTATTGGTTATTTATTGGTTTAAACCTTTCCTCCTCCCCAGTAGGTAAAAAGGCTTCACTTTCTTCATCGCCCCCTATCTTTGTCTGATTCTATCGTTCCTTCCCCTCCCGCTTTGGTGGTAGACCCCTTGTTCCTAGTGTGGAGGTTTCTTTGGCCCCCAGCCCCATCTCGGTTACTGCCCTTGCTGAGGTGCTCTCCCCTCTTTCTTCCCCTCCTCCTGCTCTCCTTGCCTACCCCTCTCGGTTGTCTCCTCCCCCTCTTCCTCCTCCTCCGGACCCTGCTCGTCCACCTCTGGTCTGTCCTCCCGCTCATATCTCTACTTCTTTACTCAGTTTACCCATGCTCCCTAGCCCTGACTTCGCTGACCCTGATCCTGACCCTGTGCTTCTTTAACGTGGTGTGTTCCTTTTTCACCTTTCTTTCTTCTTTGTTCTCTGTTGCTATCCTTTCTCTTTTGTCGATGTCTATTTTTCAGTGGAACATCCATGGATATTATGCCAATTTCTTCGACCTCCAACTTCTAATTTCACAGTTTTCACCCCTTTGTGTCTGTCTCCAGGAGCCGATGCTTGATGCTCGTCCTGGTCGCTTCTGTGGCTATTCTTTTCTCTCCCCCCCCCTCCCAGCTGTTGCTGGGGGCCCATAACTATTCTGCTCTCTTGATTCGCTCTGATGTCCCCTTTGGCCCCTTACTTTTTTCCTCGCCTCTCCACTGCTCTGCTGCCCGTGTCTTTGTGAGTAAATGATACACGGTTTGTTCATCTATCTTTCCCCCACACTGTTCCACTTTCTCTTCCCGATCTTAAACACCTACTGGACTCCTTGCCGGAGCCTGTGCTCCTGCTTGGTGATTTCAATTGGACATGCCCTTTGGGTGATGTGCTGACAAACACCCGGGATCGCTTCCTTAAACCTTACATCCTCTCTTCTTCCCTGTCTCTTCTGAATTCTGATGAGCCCACTCATTTGGACTCTCGGAACCGCTCCCTTTCCTGTCTCGATCTTTCTCTGTGCTCGTCATCCCTTTACTTAAATTTCGAGTAGCGGGTCGGTCCTTGATGACCTCCATGTCAGTGACCATTTTCCTATCCTTGTTACCTTTTTCTCTTTTCACCCTCCTCTTGCCTTCCCTAGGTGGCGGTTTGCCGAGGCTGACTGGCACCTTTTTACTCTCCGTGCTACTATTTCCGATTTCTCCGTTCTGCCTCTCCCTCGTGCCCTTCTTCTTTTTCATGACACTGTCTTTGACGCTGCCCTCTGTTCTATTCCTCGCTCTTCCTCTCTGTGAACGCGGAAGTGCGTTCTCTGGTGGAATGTGGACTGTGCTCGGGCTGTCCGTTGTAAGCATGCAGCCTGGAAGAGGCACCGCCGCCGGCAGACGGTTGAGTCTTCTCTTTTGTTTCGGAAGGCGAGAACAGTGGTCCATAGGACCATCTGTACGGCTAAACGTGCATGCTGGATGTCTTATGTCTCCACCGTTACGGCCGAAACTCCTCTGCCACTAGTCTGGAAGCGTATATGCAAGATAGCGGGTAAGTTTGCTCCCGATGTCTAGCCGGTCTTTTGCCTCGGTGGTGCTCTTGTGGCGGACCCGTTGCAGGTCATGACCGAACTGGGTTCCCACTTTTCATCTGTTAGTTCTGGTTCTCATCTTCCCCTATCCTTCCTTCTTCGTAAGCCTGTTCTTGAATCTCGTCCTTTAGATTTCTGTACTCATCTTCGCCTTCCCCATAACGATCCCTTCTCTCTCTCTGAGCTTCAGTCTGCCCTAGTGCGGTTCTACAGTGCCAGGCTCCGATGTCATTCATTATGAAATGCTTCACCATCTCCCTCCGTGCACGTCTCAGTATTTACTGAGTCTGTACAATCGGGTCTGGGAGTCGTCGTCAGTCCCTGAAACTGGCTCGATGCTGTTGTCTTCCCTGTTCGGAAACCAGGGTCTCTCGGGTCATCCCCAAGAACTTTCGCCCTATTGCCCTCACGAGTTGTGTCTGCAAGCTCTTTGATTGTATGGTTAACGTTCGTTTGATGTAGTTCTTAGAGCACTGTCACCACATCTCCCTTCTTCAATTTGGTTTTCGCAAGTGCCGCAGCACAATGGATGCCCTGGTGAACTTAGAGGTCTATATTCGTATTGCTTTTGCAGTACTTTTGCAAAGACCTCCGTTGTTGCCGTCCTTTTTGACCAGGAAAAGGCTAACGACACTATCTGGCAGTATCATATTCTGTCCCAACTTTATTCATTTGGCCTTCAGGGAATATCCCTCTCTTCCTCCAAAGTTTCCTCTCTTCGTTCATTTCGTGTGAGGCTTGGTACCACTCTCTCTGCCCCTTTTAGGCAGTATGAGGGTGTACCCCAGGGAAGTGTTCTAAGAACTACTCTTTTTCTAGTTGCCCTCAACGGTCTTCTTTCCTCTCTTCCTTCTGGCGTCTTCTCGCTCTCTATGTTGACGATCTTAACCTTTGCTGTCAGGGTGATGATTCGCCTCTTTTTCAACGACGGCTTCAACTTGCGATTGATGACGTGTCGTCTTGGGCCACCGATCATGGCTTCAAGTTCTCTGCGTCTAAGACTTGTGCTATGACTTTTACTCGGAAGCATGTCGTTCTTCGTCCCTCTTTCACGTTTTATGGTCATCCCCTTGTGTACAAGGATTCCGCTAAGCTTTTGGGGTTAATTTTTGACACTCGTTTGTCTTGGTCGCCCCATATCTCTTACCTTCGAGTTGAATGCTCTAAGACCCTTAACTCACTTTAGGTTTTGTCCCATACCTCTTGGGGAGCGGATAGGCGCACGCTCCTCTATTTGCATTCCTCTCTCGTCCTGTCTAAACTCGATTATGGTTGCCCTGCATACTCTTCTGCTTCTCCTTCTTCTCTTCGCCGTCTTGATGCTTTGCACCATACTGGGTTTTGTCTCAGCTCTGGTGTCTTTCGTTCGACTCCTGATCTCAGCTTGTATGTTGACACTGGCTTCCTCTCTCTCCAGGACTGCCGTGATCGCTACTGTCTTCTCTATCTTGTGCAGTCCTTACAACATCCTTCCTCTGTCTTCTGTCGTGCTTTAGGTTTTACCCTTCCTGTGGTTCCTGTTCCTCTTTATCGCCTCCCTCATTCTGTCCGACTATCTCACTCACAGGATTCTCTTTCCGTTCATATTTCTAATGTTTCTTTTCGTATTGTTCCTTCCTTGCCCCCGTAGAGAGTACCTCCTTCCAAAGTTTTGTACATCCTTGACCCGCATCACTAAAGCTTTTACCCCTCCTACGGTTCTGGAACACCTTTTCCTCGAGTACTTTTCTTCGCACTTCCACTCTATTTCCATTTTCTCCGATGGGTCTAAGTCTGCGAACGGTGTGGGCTACTCTGTTGTTTTTCCTGACCGCACTTATATGTGTTGCCTCCCTTCGGAGGCTAGCATCATTACAGCAAAACTTTATGCTATTCTCTATGCTCTCCGTCTCTTGCTTTCTCATTGTCGATCCTCCTTTGTGGTTGTAGTTGACTCTCGTAGTGCCCTCATGGCACTAGGGTCCTTTAATCCTGTCATCCAGTGGTCATCGAGATACAACATTGGCTGTTTCTTATTCTAATAAATTTAAATCGGTAGAGTTTTGCTGGGTTCCCAGCCATATTGGTGTTTCTTTAAATGAGCGTGTGGATGCTGCCACTAGGGAAGCTATCCTTTCTTGTCCCATCTCCTGTAAAGGTAATTCTTATTCTGACTTTTATCCAGTTATTCATTCCTCCATCCCTGCCCGTTGGCAAGGTTGTTGGTCTTCTGTAGTTGGTAACAAGCTGCGTACTCTCAAACGTAGTGTGTCCCCGTGGCCTTCCTCCTGCCACCGTCACCAACGGTGGGAAACTGCTATAGCAAGGTTGCGGATTGGCTATACTCGCTTAACTCACGGTCACTTAATGGAGTGCTGCCCTGCTCCTTATTGTCCGAAATGCGTTGTCCCTCTTACAGTTGTGCATATCCTTGTTGAATGTCTTGACTTCCAGGACGAGCGTGTCTTGCTTTCCGACCGTCCCTCGCGGTCACTTGTCCTTCGATAGAATTCTTTGTGAATCAGATACTTTTGATATCATTCGTCTTGTGCGTTTCTGTTCTCGTATTGGCATTCTTGGTGATATTTAGCACCCTCTGATTATTTTGCACTTTGATGGTGCTATATAGCAATCCCGGTTTGGTGCCTTCTTTTGATAATTACTTACATATTACCTTTCTTCTTTGTGCATCGGACAGGTGCTTTCATCTCTTTATCCCTTATTGCTACTAAATAGGAGATATTATCGTTATTATCAGTACTGGTTGCGGCCCAATGTGCACGCATTTATTTAGTTAAAATTCGTGAAAAATTCCTTTCTTATCATATTGGGATGAAATTTTCAAGACGCTGATGTGGGAGATTTATTTGAATTTTTTCACTATTTTTCATATTTTGAAAAAACTCTACATCACCAGGCCCTTTAATATATAAAAAATGTACATAAACATCTCCTACCAATTACCTTGTGGCATTTTTTCTGCGGCTCCTCCCTTGAGAGGCTTTGTTCAAAAGTTCAACAAATAATTCTTTCTTTTGAAATAGAAAAGGTTATGCAAAATTCGGGATGAAATATATTTAACTATTAATCATGTTACAATTTAGCACTGATATGATATGGGTTTTCTCTGACCGATTATGGATTTACAGATATATAAAAAAAAGATTAAACCATATGCATTTTATGATCATATGCTAATAAAGTAATTACAATAAAATGAAAACAAAATTAGTTGCATTTCGTGATTGATGGGGAGCTGAGAAGGAGGTTTGGGCCTCAAATCTTCCCAGGAAAAAAAAGAATATCAACATTTGTATCAAGTTATACAAAACATGTAGAAATAATTGAAAGATTCAGAACAATTCACATTTGCTTATTTTTTGTGGTAGCAAATCTTCACCATAAGAAATAAGAAATATACAATAATAATAATACAATTTAAACCATATATTTAACATTTTTAATTTTAATATTACCTTAAATTTAGAAAAATGTAGATTACAAAAAAACGAGGAAACATAAATAATTTAGTGATGAATAAATTCACAAGGGCCGTGACGAGGGTTCGACCCTATGTCCAAGAAGATCCCTCTACGTCCGAGAGGAGAGTGTAAAGAAGTAAGGGTTAAGAGGTGGAACAGCTTATTGATAGAGCTCGAGTGCATGGGGGAATTGTGTAAAACCCTGGTTTGTGTCTCGGAAAGGCTGCAGGATCCAAGTAAGGTCAATAGAACTTCTGGTTGCAATTCTTTTGACCATGTCGTAGCTCAGTCGATTAAAGCAGCGTCTAGCATCCTCTCGGACGTAGGTTCGATCCCTTGTCACGGCCCTTGTGGATTTGTTGATTTTATGCATCACGCTACTGTGATTTTTGTGAGTAATTTAGTGATCCTTGGGTTTGGGAGCACAAATCTATATAAATCAAAATGTAAGTGCTCATTTGTTCAAAATCGCTAATCTCCAAAAGTTCTTCACCGATTGCTTTGAAATTCTAACATAACGTTCCATTTGTGTCCGAGCAGGTTTTTATATACATACTATGTAGATATCACGTCTGTGACGGGTTAAAACAAACCTTTTTTTTTAAACTGTGTTTTTCATGTGAAAGAAACCTTTGAAACCTCATTACCGATTCCAATGAAATTTTGACACAACGTTCCATTCGAATATGTGCGTGATTTTATACACCTATCATATAAATGCCACATCTCTGACAGGTAAAATCATGCTTTTTTTAAAAACAGCCCCATATCTGTTACACACGCTATAATAAATATGTAATGATTCTATTTCAATGTTTCCTATTTCATTAAATTGAATTTTCATAGATTTTTATTGATTTTTATTTTGATTTCATTATTTTGTATGACATTGCGTTGGAATTGAGCTGTGTTGTTTACCATACCCTAGTTTTCATTCCGTTTTTTAACTGGTTTTTCTTATTCCAGCGATGGGGGAACATCAGATCATTTGATGTTTCCAATTTTCTGATGGGAACATCAGATCATTTGATGTTCCCAATTTTCTGATGGGAACATCAGATCATTTGGGAATACATCGGATGAGGGAGTGGGGAAGTTGGGGAAGACAAAGGTACGGGAGGGGGGCATGGTGGGGATGATGTGGGAACTGAGGAGAGGGTAATGGTGGAGAGGACGAGGGAAACGGAGGAGTTGGGGATGGTGGGGACGGGAATGGAGAGTAGTGGGGAGGACAATGGGAAAGGGGAGTGGGGGATTGTGGAAAGAACGAGGGGATGGTGGAGTGGGGGATGGTGGGGAGGAAAAAGGGATGGGGGAGGGAGGGGAATAGTGGGGAGGATGATGGGACGAGGGAGTGAGGAATTGTTGGGAGGACGAGGGGGATGGAGGGAGGGGGGCAATGGTGTGGGAGGACTGGGAGACAGGGGAAGGTTGCTGTGGCTCAGCAACGCACATGTGTTAATATAACAGATAGTTAAATTATAATATTTTCCAACAGTGTGAGGGAATCTAGATTCCCTCAGCTAGTTTTCCTAGTTTCTAGATTAGGCTAGTCGCTCTAGGGACTCTAGAAAACTGAAGCTTTCAAACTAACATATACTTGTGGGGTGTTGAATGAAAGCTTATGTTAAGGACTGTCGGTTGGGACTGGTTAGAGGCCTGTGATTGCTCTGTAGAGAGAATTACAGAAATTTTCCTGTTTCTGTGAAATAGGATGGGAGTTGAGAGTGAAGGGTGGTACTTGATTCTCCCAACGGTTTTACAGGGGGGGAGGGACAGTGGGGTGAACGTTGCCTTCCCCCCCCCCCACCATGTGAGACAGTACGCCACTGTCTTTTAGGCCTCCCCCTCCTTGTGACGTCACAGGACGCCTGAGGGTGACTGAGGCATGTGATTGGTTTAGGCACCTGTGCTCCAAGCCGAGTTTTGGCGCGAAGAGCTGTGGTTGGAAGCGGCATCTTGGTAGTGTGCCGGCTCCCTGCTGATTGGTCAAGACAAGGTAGGGGGGGGGGAGATATGGGCATTTGAGTTTCCCTGCCCGCCATAGAGGCAGTTTGAATTGGGCGGCAAGCGGAGGAAGAAGTGTCTGGTGGAGGTGGCAGGCCTGCCACCTCCACCCCCGTTAATCGCTTCTGTCGTCCAAATTACTCATCGAGCATGGCACTCCTGCCATCAGGAGTTGTGTCAAGGCCCAATTGGCGTGAATTGGGGCCAAGGATTTACGGAAGGAACAGTAAAAAGCTAAAGAGACAGTTGACAGTGTTCACTCATGAGGCAGCTGGCAGAGCCTCATGGTGTAACAGGTGGTTGGAATATCCTGTCTAGTGTTGTTGGACAATTGGCGGAATCGAGCAGGGCCTCCTAGTGTAATTGTGGTGAGATTACAGGCCCATGTTGGACTTTGAGTTCCGCCAGGCGGCGGTGGCCGCCGGCCATTGTCACCCCAGTGTAGAGCAAGGCAGGCTCTGGTTTGCTGGAGTTGTTGGTGATTCCCCGTCAACGTGTGTATGCCCGGGGGCCACCCCCAGGCCACCCAGCCGCTCGGCTCGGCCCGGCTCGGCCAGCGCGCCGGCTACCACCCCCCCCCCCCCTCAGCTCGGGAGGGGCGCTGTGGGCCACGCGGTGGCTACATGCCTTGGCCACCTCCTTGGGCCACTTGGCCACTTTCCCGGGACAGCCTAGGGCCATATCTTGTCGATGCATGAGGAGCAAGCTAAGTATTGACAGCTAGAGTGGTAGTGACCTGGGAAATGAGTAAAAATGAGAGGATAGACGTGAGTAAAATTTATCATTGTGAACAGTGTCATGAGTACCAGTGGAAATTCCTGGTAAGAGTTGTCTCAGAGCCTCGCCAGGCTAGGGAAGCAGCTGAGAGACAGCTGTCTGTAGCACGTCCAGGTGACTGGTAGGGCGGTACCTGGAGATAGATGTTGTACACGGGACCACACTGTAGTATCATGATGTATATAAGTGTGTAGACTGACTCGAGTATGTACCGGTCAGTGTAGAGATTTACCATATAAATGACCAGTTGTCGATTCTATATAAGTCAGACTTGTGATATCTATATATCGGTCAGACTTGTGATTAGTGCTATGAGTATCAGCATGTAAAATTATAATCATTAGAGGTAGGCAGGCCAGGTTGCAGGGATGTCAGTGGATACCCTGAGGTCTGTGTAGTTAGAGATACATTTACCTGATGATATAATTTTCATTGATTATGTGAATGCCATTTCTATGTGTTCATTTGCATGTTTTATGTACTGTGTTGTGTGGTGAGTCAGTAGATGTGATTGCTGACTGATTGCCTAATGATGTCATTAGCATGTGGGGTATGCTGACAGCATCATTATGTTGAAGGTTTGTGCAGTATTGTTATCAGTTTATATGATATTGCTGCCCTAGGAGCTGTGTTGAGGGTTTAAGGGACCTCTAGGATTATTCAGGGGAATTCACAGTGCTTAATGAGAGCAGGCAATTGATGGGTTAATTGCCTTGCTGAGGTAAGTGTGTGTTCACAGTAGTCCTTTGCAACGGTTGCAAGAAAAGGGGGGCAGTAATATTGGTATACTCTTGTGTGTTGCACAACCATGTGTCAACACACAAGTTGTAGTTGTGGTTGTAGTTGTAGTTGCGGCTACTGCAACGAGTTGCAGTAGCCGCAACCATATGTGGGCAGTGCATTTGTGTTGTTGCATGCCATTGTAGTGTGACCTATGTAACACTGGGGTTACTTTGTTTCTTTAAGTTGTGTTGAGGACTTAAGGATTCAGTGAGTTAATAATTGGGGAATTAACTGGATAAGGGGTGCACACTTATTGTTGAGTGAGTGAGGGCTGTTATGAGAGAGAACAGCGTTGAGCTTGAGTGAGATACGTCTCGGGTGCAATTAATTGTCCGTGTAACAACTAATTGACCACTCTAGCTAATTATGTAATTAGCCTTCTCATCATGAATTCACGTAGTGGGAGAGGATCTGTCAGAGTCTGTCAGTATTTGTGTTAACGTAATTTGCTCGAGACTAATTACCTTTCTGGGGTATAGCAATTAGTGGCTCATGCTAATTAGTGGAGTAATTAACATCTGGAGAGCTCCGATGACCCGGTAAAGCGAGGTCATGGACCTAGCATAAATCGTTGTATTAATCATATCCTGTCTGAGGACAGTGGATTAGTGGCACATCTTGTTAATTAGGGGTAATTAACTCCATTCCCGTGAATTCACAGTGTTTGATGAGACCTGCTTAGGCAGTGCGGAGTGAGACGTATTTATGGATGATTAATTATCGGTCCTGGTGACAGTTAATTAATTACTCGGAGCTAATTAGGGTAATTAACACTCACTAGTAATTTTTTGACACAGACTGTTGAGAAGCTACCAAGTTAGGGTAGGCTTAGTTAACGTAACTCAATGGGGATGTAATTAGTGGTCCGTTTGACCTTAATTGTGAATTACTCACTGAATACTTGCTAGGAGTCAAGTGTGATGTAATATAAGTTTGAGTTATTGTTAACAAGAGAGACAAGTGTTAATGATTAACGTAGAGTATCATCATGTTGTTGTCTAGTGTGAGACAATTGTTTGTGATTACCGTAGTACTTTGTTGCTGACTGCTGCGATCAGTCAATTAACGTAATTAATCACTTAAGGCAATTTCTTTTCGTTGTCATCTGGTGACGAGAGTAGAGTAATCTAGGGATTTGTGGAGCTGTGTCCCAGAATCCCGCCTTGCCTGTCTTTGTTACTTTACAACAGGGCAACTTCTTGTAGGGAGTTGCAAAGAGTGTTCACACTGGGTTGTGATAGGGGGGGAGTCACTGTTGGACTACCCGCCTAGTTATGTGGGTCTCTCCTGGGGGGGGGGGAAGGACCCCTAAGCTTGTGATTATAGTAGCTGTCAGAGAAACCGAGACACTATTGATTGCATGCTTGTGTCTTCATTGGATATCCTTCATTTGTTCAGTTAGTTCATGTTGTCAGCCCGAAGTGTTAGCAAGATGGAGCCTGCTGTCACTTCTCGAGGGGCTGTTGAATAGCTGTGTTGCAAATGCCACTTGATGGACAATAACGTAACCATTCGCTGTGGTGTAACTTAGTCTGTGATATTTTTCTTTGATTTGCAATATTGCGTCATCAGTGGGCACACCTGTGTTCAGGTTAGTTCAGTATGCAGCCTCACAGCAAGGGTTGCTATTTAGCTGTTTGTTATCGTGCCACTGGATGGACATTAACGTAACGTAAACTCGGTAATGTAGTAGTTAGTCTCTTGTTATTAATAAATTGTTATGTTATAGAAAACGGTCTTTGATGTCAACCCTTCAACCATATTATTCCACCATATTTCTGCATATTACGATTAAATGTTGATGTGATCTTGATAATGACGGCTGTTCTTGGGAATTCGAATTCCAATTCATAGCGCCACCTCAAATATAAATATTTGATTGTGAAAACCCGTCGGTTATCCTTTATTAGTTTTAACGTCCTGTTTAACTAGGAGGAGCCAGCGGCCTATTGTGGACAGGTTTTCACCCCTGGTGGTGGAGGCCTGGCGGTTTGCTCCTGCTTTTCCTTTTTCTATTGGACTCATGCTTAACTGCCATGAGCAGCCTTTAAACTTGTAGTCCACCTCCTAAGGGAGGTAGGCGTAGAAAAAATTCTCACACAGTGTTATTGATAAGGAAAACCGAAGGTGATTTTACA
This sequence comes from Procambarus clarkii, assembly GCF_040958095.1. Lineage (NCBI taxonomy): Eukaryota > Metazoa > Arthropoda > Malacostraca > Decapoda > Cambaridae > Procambarus > Procambarus clarkii. The sequence goes on from NC_091166.1 coordinate 4,934,161, forward strand.
TTACTGAAGTTGGAAATTTACTCGTTTCATAAGGCAATACAACCAAAAACAAGAGAAGGTGAATCAATAAAAGCTGCCAAAATTGTGAATAAATACTGTTATATATTAACACAATATGTTACACATCAAGGATATATAGTACATCTCACTTTTTCTGATACTTTTGGAGACATAACATTCACTATACTTATGGGAACACACAGTAGACCACAGTCATGGATTATTCAATACACCCGACTTATGGAACCATGCAGGAGACTACATCAAGCACATGACTAAATTAGAGAAGGTTCTAAGGTTGGCCACCAGACTAGTAACCGAGATGAAGGATATGATCGAAAAGGAGAAACTACGGGAACTAAATCTCACTTCGCTGGTAGACAGAAGAGATAGGGAAGATATGATCACCACATTACAAGATTCTCGGAGGAATTGATGGGGTAAATAAAGAGTATTTCACACAAGGGGCACACGCACTAACGGACACAGGTGGAAATTGAGTACCCAAATGAGCCATAGAAATTAGAAAGAATTTTTTAGTGTCATTGTAATTAAACAATGGAATACATTATGAGGCGATGTGGTGGAGACAGACTCCATACATGGATTCAAAGGTAGATATGACAGAGCCCAAAAGGATTAGGAACCTGTACACCAGTTGATTGACGGTTGAGAGGAGGGACCAAAGAGCCGAAGCTAAACCTCCGCAATCACACCTAGGTGGCTACGAAGGTTGACACATAATGGATCACATTCCTGGAACTTATGGGTTGCAAACTGAAGTGGAAGAGCTGTTAGCTGCTACTTTCTTGACAATTACAAGCCAGGCTGATACTATTCGTAAGTCCTTCATGATAATTGTGGCTGAAACTGGAGTTATCAGTAACTGTGGGCTAAACCTTCTTATCTGTACCATGACATATTAAGGGATGATCTCATTTAGCTAAGTGTCAATAGTGTCTCATCTCCATAAAACAGCAAAATATATTTTTATAGTGTTCTAAGTCAGAATATCAATCTTACAAGAAGGAAATAGTTCCCAATTACAAAATACACCAAAAAATTATCGTCACCATTCTGTATTTTGCTAAATAGCATAAAAGTAATTTTGGACTGTGATATACATTGTCGCAAGCTTCCAGTGCTAATAAGATCAACAACATTTAGGTGTATCACATGATAACATCATCGAAGGACCTGATGGTGACACTGTAATGATCACTAACAAAGAAGAACTAAACATGATATTAAGGAATATCTCACAAGAAAGTTAGAAGTGTTTAAACATGATAACAATTGCTCCAACATCCAGCCAAGCTTCAAGGTCGGTTATCGTGACCAGGACCAACACGACAGTAACAAACAATATTGTAAATTGCATTACTGAAGGAAATATATATATAAAAAGACATAATCTTAGACAAAATATATGTTTTTATTTAGGTGTGCAGGATATTAGTCAACGCTTTAAGTTACGTTTACAATACTAAAGCATACCGCAGAAAGCCAAGCCAATGGCTACTTTTGTCATAATATTAGAGTAAAACTATTTTAGATAAGCAAAAAGAAGTATTACAGGAACACGGAACATAAGATGTATGATCACCACAGTGCTCCGCTTAACTCATTCCGGGTAATGTTCATCTGATCCAACACCTCTCCAACATGTATCTATCGAGAATACTTTTTATACGGTATATTATAATGATAGCAATACCAGTAGGGCCAGAGAAGTTAACTGGTTACGTGTTCCACTGGATAACTACCATGTTAATGTGACCACATAGCCAGAGAATGTTCCACAGGATGACCACCATGTTAATGTGACCACACATTAACATTGGGAATGTTACATTGGAAGGAAATGCCTCTGTACCTGAAACATTTGCAGAAAGACTGAGCAAAAGCCCAGAAGCAATGGACACAGTGAGGGAGGTAGCCATGCAAGCAGCTACCTCACAGGAAGCAGCAAGGTGCACCAGTCAGCTGCTGGAGAGAAAAAGATCAGTGGTAGTTGTAGGCATCAAAGAACAGAAAGGATCCAACAGGCAAGAATGGAATACCAAGGATAGAGAGGCAGTACATGGGCTACATAAGGGGTTACAGATGGAAGGGGCTGAACAAAACATTGAGAAGGTTTTCAGGTTGGGCTGGTACAACAAGGACAGAAACCGACTTGTAAAGGTGGTGTTTACAAACGAAGCCACGAAGGAGGATATTCTCGAAAAGAAGAGTCGTCTGCAGTATGTGGAGGGATACAAAAAAGTATTCCTGCAGAGGGACAGGACGAAGGAGGAGAGAGTCAGGGCATCAGAGGCAAGGAGGAAGCGCAGGGAGAGAGGAGTAAACCAGGAAATTGCAGCCCACAACACAACAGTCCCAGAGAAAAGAGGGGAACCCAAAACCAGCATCCCCATCAACACCAGAGAGGGAGGGCAACACCACCACCTCCCTCTGCATAGAAACCCTCCCTTCCTCCTCACCCTACTGCCCCCAACCCCAAATGATCACCCAACCCTCCCTCCCTGCCCCCCACCCCATTCTGACCCTGTCACCCCTCCCCCCATTCCCATCATATCCCCCTCCCGACCTTTCCTCCCCCCTTGTTCCACCCTCCCCCTTCATCCCATACCCTCCCTATCCCTCCTCCCTCCTCACCCCGTATCCTCCATGTCCTTCCCTATCTCCTTTACCCACACCCTACCTGTCCACCTTCCTTCAACCCCTACCCCCCACCCCAAAATCCTCTGAGACCCTGCAAACCACCTCACAGATCTTCTCACCCAGGGAACAGCTTTCCCATGGGCAGAATGCTCGCCAAGAAGGGGGCAAGAAAATGAACAGAAGAAAGTGAGCTTCAAGGCAATGTACACTAACATAGATGGGATTACAAATAAAACAAATGAACTCGGAAAATGGGCACTAGAAGAAAACCCAGAGATAATAGCACTCACAGAAACAAAGCTAACAAAAACCACAACAAATGCATTGTTTCCACAGGGCTACTAGGTAGTGAGCAAAGAGAGAGAAGGGAGAGGTGGAGGTAGTGTAGCTTTGCTAATAAGAGAAGGTTGGAGTTTTGAAGATATGGTAATTCAGAACTGTGAAGGTTTCAGTGACTACATATTTGGCACCATAGCAACTGGAGGACAGAAAATTATAGTAGTAGTCATATATAACCCCCACCGAACGACAGATAGGACCTAGACAGGAATATGATAGAAACAACTTGGCCACCATTGACATAATAAGAGAGAGCAGCTTCTGTGGCTAGCAGGAAACGGATCCAGACTACTAATCATGGGAGACTTCAACCATGATAAGATAGATTGGGGGAACAGCGACCCACATGGAGGACCAGACACATGATGGAGATCTAATCTGCTGGATGTGGCAACAAGAAACTTTTTAAGTCAACACGTCAGGGACCGACAAGAATGAGAGGAGGGGATGAACCAGCCTTGCTTGATCTGATATTTACCCTAAATGAGTCGGATATAAGGGAAGTTTAAGTTGGAAGCCCCTTTGGGAATGAGTGATCATTGTGTATTGAGCTTTGAGTACCTGGTTGAGCTAGGAATTATCACCCCCAAAAAAGAACTGGGAAACAAAGGGCTAGCGTACCGGAAGGGAAACAATGAGGAGATGAATAAATTCCTAAGGGATATACATTGGGACACAGAACTCAGAACCAAGTCCGTACAAGACATGATGGACTATGTCACTCAAAAGTGTCAGGAGGCTGTAAGCAGGTTTGTCCCGGCCCGACAGGAAAAAACAGAGAAGCAAAGAAGTATCCGTGGTTTAATAGGGAATGTATGAAAGCGAAGGAGCTGAACAAAAGGGCATGGAGGAACTTCCGTAATAACAGAACACCGGATAGTAGAGAGAGATACCAGAGAACCAGGACGAGTATGTTAGTGTGAGAAGAGCAGCTGAGAAAAGGTATGAAAATGGGTATAGCTAATAAAGCCAAGACCGAACCAAAGCTACTACACAGTCACATCAGGAGGAAGACAACAGTGAAGGAACAGGTGATGTAACTTAGGGTGGGCGAGGACAGGTACACAGAGAATGACAAAGAGGTGTGTGAAGAACTCAACAAAAGGTTCAAGGAGGTCTTTACAATAGAACAGGGAGACATCACGGCGCTAGGAGAGGTGGCAGCAAACCAGGTGACCTTGGAAAGGTTCGAAATTACATGAGATGAGGTCAAGAAGCACCTATTGGGGCTGGATGTGAGAAAAGCTGTGTGGCCAGACGGAATCTCACCATGGGTATTGAAAGAGTGTGCAGGAGCACTTTGCTTGCCACTCTCCATAGTGTATAGTAGGTCACTGGAAACGGGAGACCTGCCAGAAATATGGTAGACTGCTAATGTAGTACCAATATACAAAAAGGGTGACAGACAAGAGGCACTGAACTACAGGCCATTGTCCTTAACTTGTATACCATGCAAGGTGATGGAGAAGATTGTGAGAAAAAACCTAGTAACACATCTGGAGAGAAGAGACTTCGTGACAACCCATCAACATGGGTTCAGGGAGGGTAAATCTTGCCTTACAGGCTTGATAGAATTCTACGATCAGGTGACAAAGATTAAGCAAGAAAGAGAAGGATGGGCGGACTGCATATTTTTGGACTGTAGGAAAGCATTTGACACAGTACCCCATAAAAGGTTGATGCATAAGCTGGAGAAACAGGCAGGAGTAACTGGTAGGGCGCTCCAGTGGATAACGGAGTACCTAAGCAATAGGAAGCAGAGAGTTACATTGAGGGGTGAGACCTCAGAATGGCGTGAAGTCACCAGTGGAGTCCCACAGGGCTCAGTACTCGGACCTATCATGTTTCTGATATAGTAAATGATCTCCCAGAGGGTATAGACTCATTCCTCTCAATGTTTGCTGACGACGCCAAAATTATGAGAAGGATTAAGACAGAGAAGGACAGCTTGAGGCTTTAAGAAGAAATGGACAAGCTGCAGGAATGGTCGAACAAATGGCTGTTAGAGTTTAACCCAAGCAAATGTAATGTAATGAAGATAGGGGTAGGATGCAGGAGACCAGGTACAAGGTATCACTTGGGAGATGAAATACTTCAGGAGTCAGAGAGAGAGAAAGACCTGGGGTTGATATCACGCCAGACCTGGCCCCTGAAGCTCATATCAAGAGGATAACATCAGCAGCATATGCCAGGTTGGCTAACATAAGAACGGCCTTTAGAAACTTGTGTAAGGAATCTTTCAGAACATTATATACCACATATGTTAGACCAATCCTGGAGTATGCGGCTCCAGCATGGAGTCCATATCTAGTCAAGCATAAGACTAAACTAGAAAAGGTTCAAAGGTTTGCCACCAGACTAGTACACGAGCTGAGAGGTATGAGCTACGAGGAGAGACTACGGGAATTAAACCTCACTTCGTTGGAAGACAGAAGAGTTAGGGGGACATGATCACCACATTTAAGATTCTCAAGGGAATCGACAGGGTTGATAAAGACAGGCTATTTAACACAAGGGGCACACGCACAAGGGGACACAGGTGGAAACTGAATGCCCAAATGAGCCACAGAAATATTAGAAAGAACTTTTTTAGTGTCAGAGTGGTTGACAAATGGAATGCATTAGGAAGTAATGTGGTAGAGGCTAACTCCATATACAGTTTCAAGTGTAGATATGATAGAGCCCAATAGGCTCAGGAATCTGTACACCTGTTGATTGACGGTTGAGAGGCGGGACCAAAGAGCCAGAGCGTAACCCCCGCAAGCACAACTAGGTGAGTACAACTAGGTGAGTACACAGTCAGGGAATGTTCCACTGGATGAGTACCATATTAATGTGATTATTGTAAACCGGCCATTGTAAACAAAGGCCGGTGTAAACAAGGAGAGTGTTTTGGTGAAACATGAGCCCACATACGGGCCTTTTACAATACAAATTTCCTCCTGCAAATTCTAGTTAGCAGGGTGACTTACAACAAAGGAATGTAGTCACTATTTGTTTGCGCAACTTGCATAACAGGAGGAAGGGGCCACAGTTAGGTTAGTTTATTAGCTCAGATTTATTTGCCAGTTATTTCCTATATCTAATATTAATCGTCACAAGGCAGGATAACACAACCTCACATGAGGAAGAGTCTCTAATATTCTTTATGTACTACAATTGAAGTATATCTGTTCTTGGTAGATGTTACGTTGTAACATTTCCCCAGGTATATTGTGAGCACACCAGAAATTAGTTGAGCTGCGACACACCAGGACTAGATTGTCGCAATTAATACCTGCTCATGATGGATCACATATGCGGACCAAGTCCGATGCTGGAAGATCAGCTCTCACACTACAAACAGCTGAGGGTATATAATTCTAAACTAACAAATAGTAGTGTGAATTAAACCCTTAAACCTTAAACGGCGCAATAAATTTATAGCTGGGGTGAGTCACTATTGCAGGACGGTGCACCATAGCTCTGAATGGTTGGGAGTACTTCATATGATATAAAAGTCCCGCGGCTACACAGGGGTTCACATCCGCTTCATCAGGGCTCTAGTAAACAGACACTATTTAAAAAAATCGTGGGCAACATTCACGGGTGTGAAGGCCTCAGTTTTAAGTGAGCAACCAAGGCAAGCGCACACAGCATGAGCTAACAACACTGCTGTTCACCTTGTGACCACAGCATCGTCTAAAAATGTTAAAATATATATGTAATTGACATTATTTAGCCATGATAGTATTACAGAAGAGCCTAACTGTGATAAAGACTGTGTACAATGTTCAGATATCAGTGAACACAATGCTGTTCAAGATGTTTACAGCGCTAGCCACAGCACACTGTCATTGTTTCGTCCATCTATAAATCTTCAAACAAGTTCTCATGTTCCATTACAAAATAAACTTGTGGAAAAATTTTCATTTACAGGATTTTGTGACCGGGATTCTGAAAATTCTGAAAATGATTGTGGTGAGAATTAGCGATGTGCGCAGTATGATGGGAGGAGGAATCTTTATGAGGAGGAAGGGAGAGATGGTGTCGTTTGTTGACTCTGTGTACTCACCTAATTGTGCTTGCGGGGGTTGAGCTCTGGCTCTTTGGACCCGCCTCTCAATCAATCAACTGATGTACAGATTCCTGAGCCTATTGGGCTCTATCACATCTACATTTGAAAGTGTGTATGGAGTCAGCCTCCACCACATCATTGCCTAATGCATTCCATCTGTTAACTACTCTGACACTGAAAAAGTTCTTTCTAACGTCCCTATGGCTCATTTGGGTACTCATTTTCCACCTGTGTCCCCTTGACTGCGTACCACTCGTGTTAAAAAAAAATTCTTTATCTATCCTGTCAATTCCTCTGAGAGTTTTGTAGGTAGTGATCATGTCTCCCCTCACTCTTCTGTCTTCTAGATTCGTGAGGTGCATTTCTCGCAGCCTTTCTTCGTAACTCATACCTCTTAGTTCTGGGACTAACTAGTGGCATATCTCTGAACTTTTTCAAGCTCGCCTTGTGCTTGACAAGGTACGTGCTCCATGCTGGGGCCGCATACTCCAGGATTGGTCGTACATATGTGGTATACAAGGTTCTGAATGATTCCTTACACAGGTTCCTGAAGGCGGTTCTGATGTTAGCCAGTCTCGCATATGCCGCAGATGTTATTCTTTTAATGTGAATTTCAAGAGACAGGATTGGTGTGATATCAACTCCTAGATCCTTCTCTCTGTCCGTTTCATGAAGGACTTCATCTCCCATTCTGTATTCTGTGTCTGGCCTCCTGTTTCCACTGTCTAGTTACATTACCTTACATTTACTCGGGTTGAACTTTAGTAGCCATTTGTTAGACCATTCATGCAGTCTGTCTAAGTCATCTTGTAGTCTCACACTGTCTTCCTCCGTCTTAATGCTCCTCATAATTTTTGCATCATCAGCAAACAATGAGAGGAATGATTCTATACCATCTGGAAGATTATTTACATATATAAGAAACAGTATGGGTATAAGGACAGAACCCTGCGGTACCCCACTGATGACGTCTCACCAATCTGATACCTCACCCTGCTCAGTGACTCGCTGTCTTCTGTTATTTAGGAACTCCCTTATCCAATGGAGTACCTTCCCTTCCACTCCTGCCTGCATCTCCAGTTTTCGCACTAGTCTCTGATGTGGCACTGTGTCAAAGGCTTTCTTGCAATCCAAAAATATGCAGTCTGCCCCACCCCTCTCTTTCTTGCCTGATTCTTGTCGCCTGATTGTAGAAATCAATTAATCCTGTGAGGCATGCCTTATCATCCCTGAAACCATGTTTGTGTTGTGACAAAGTTTCTTCGCTCCAGATGCTCGACTAGCTTTTTACGGACAATTTTCACCATTAGCTTGCATGGCATGCAAGTTAGGGACACTGGCCTGTAGTTCAGTGCCTCCTGTCTATCCGCCTTCTTGTATATCGGGACCACTTTGGCCGCCTTCCAAATTTTTGGCAATTCACATGTTACCAGTGCTTTGTTATACACCATGGAGAGTGGCAGGCTCAGTGCTTCTGCTCCTTCATTTAGTATTCATAGTGATATTCCATCTGGGCCTATTGCCTTTGTCACATCCAACTATAGCAAGAGCTTCCTTACATCTCCACTGCTAATCTCAAATTCCTCTACTGGTGCCTGGTTAATTATTCCATCTCTTATCTCTGGAACTTCTCCTTGCTCTAATGTGAAGACTTCCTGAAATTTCATATTGAGTTCCTCGCACATTTCTTGTCCTTTGTAGTGAATCTGTCTGCCCTATCCTCAGTTTCATTACCTGCTCCTTCACTGTTGTCTTTCTCCCTGATATGGCTGTGCAGCAATTTGGGTTGGGTCTTAGTCTTGCTTGCTCTGTTGTTTTCATATTGCCCTTTTGCGTCTCTTCTCACCCTGATGTATTCATTCCTGGCTCTCTGGTAACCTTCTCTGCTCTCAAGTGTCCTGCTATTTTTATTTTCTCCATGCTCTTTTACTTTGTTGCTTAGCTAGCTCACATCTCTGATTAAACCATGGGTTTCTAATCTGCATTTCAGTTTTTATCTTTTGGGCGGGATAAATATTTCTGCTGCCTCCTTGCAACTTATGTGTGATGTATTCCATCATGTCTTGGGCCGTCTTTTTCCTTAGCTCTGCTTCCCATGTTACATCCGTTAGGAATTTTCTTATATCCTCGTAATTTCCCTTACGGAATGCCAGCCTTTTGCTTTCAGTTCCCATTTTCGAGTTCTCTAGTCCTTTTCGACCAAATACTCAAACGTCAGTACACTGTGATCGTTCATTCCTACTGGGGCCTCGAAGTAAATTTCCCTTATGTCAGAGTCATTCAGAGTGAAGACTAGGTAGAGTCTCGCTGGTTCATTGTTTTCCCCTCATCTTAGTGGGTTCCCTGACATGTTGGCTTAGAAAGTTTCTTGTCGCCACCTCCACTAGTTTGGCTCTCAATGTATGCTCTTCTCCGTGGGGTCCTTGTTCTCCCAGTCTATCCTTCCGTGATTGAAGTCCCCCACGATGAGCAGATGGGATCGATTTCTATAGGCAGCAGAGGCTGCCCTCTCAATTATGTTATTAACTGCCATGTGACCCTTCACAGCTGGAAAACCATCTCCTTGAAACTCCATTCCTTTCTCATGTGTAAGGCCACTCTGCCTCCTCCCCTTCCCTCCCTCTCTTTCCTTATTACAGTGTAATCCTGGGGGTAACACCGCATTTGTTATGATACATGAGAGTTTTGTTTCTGTGATTCCAGTTACATCTGGGTTTACGTCTTGAGCTCTTTCCCTAAATTCACTCGCCTTGCTTGTAATCCTGCCTATGTTCATGTACATCACCTTGAAGCTGTCGCTTTTCTGTCCATCCCCAGTTTCTGTTGCTTTCCACTGGAGTAGGTAAACATGGAGGGTCTTGGAGGGGGAGGAGGGGAATGGGGGGGGCCCCTAGGTTGTGAGGGGGGCTGAGAGTGAGGGGGACCTGGGTTGTGGGGGGGGGGCTGGGAGGATCTGGTTTGGACAGGGTAGGGGCGAAGTGAGAGCTTGGAGGGGTGGAGGAGAAGGGAGGGTTTGGGGGGATAGGAAGAAAGGGAGGGAGGGCTTGGCGGGGTGGAAGAGAAAGGAGGGCTTGGGGGGTAGGGGAGAAGGGCTTTGGAGAGAGGGGGAGGAAAGAGGGCTTAGGCAGGGAGAAGGGAGGGCTTAGGGGGGTGGGAGAGGAGGGAGGGGATAGGGGGTGGGGGAAAAGGGAGCGCTTTAGGGTGGGGGGAGGAGTATAGGGGCTGGGGCAGGTAGGGCACCTATTGGTTGGGAGAAGGGTGTGATCCTCCTCCCACTGGGGCTTTTGAATTGCCTGTGGAGGGTTCCCCACTCCCTTATGGGATCGTAGGGTTCTGGGTTGTGGTTCCCTGATTCCTTTCCCTCTCCTTTGCACGCCTTTCTTGCTGCTGCTGCCCTTTCTCTCCTCCCTAGTCATATTCCCTCTGCAGGAATACCGTTTTGAACTTCCGCACATTGGGTAGGCTGCTCTACTTTGCTAAAATTTCCTTTTTGTGTGTTCTCGCTGTTGAAAACCACTTTTATCAATTGATCTTTGTCCTTGTTGTACCGGCCAAGCCTGAAAACCTTTTCTATATTCAATTCTTCCCCCTCCATCTGTACTCCTTCAAGGATCTCTTTGACTGTGGCTTTGCCCATATCTCTCCTCACCCTTGGAGTGGGCCCTATTTGCGCCCAAATACTTACTACGACTACTGCTCTTTTCCTCTCTATCAGTCACCTAGTACATCTTGCTGCTTCCTGAGAAGTAGCAACTTTCATGGCAATTTCCTTTACTGCAGAGACCACTTCCGGGGTCCTTCTAAGTATATCTGCATATGAGGGTAGTAATGTAGAAGTCCCTTGTTGACCAGAAGTCCCTTCTATAGATACATTACCATCTTCCTGAGGGCTGGTTCGTGGCGGATATTGGGGATTCTCTTTCAGGCTTTTAATCTCCTACCTTGCCACAATCAGTTCATCCAGCAGGTTAGCTACCTTTTCCTTCATTACCTTTTGTTCCATCCTGATTTCACTCAACACTTGAACGAGTGCCTCCTCAAGCGAGACATCTTGTCCTCTTCCTCCCACTGTGTTACGTCTGCTCTCTGCCATGTTTGTTTACAATTCCAGTTCTCCAATCCAATGTACTCATCTAGTTGTGCTTGCAGGGGTTGAGCTTTAGCTCTTTGGTCCTGCCTCTCAGCCATCAATCAACAAGTGCACAGCTTCCTGAGCCTATTGGGCTCTATCATATCTACACTTGAAACTGTGTATAGAGTCAGTCTCCACCACATCACTCCCTAATGCATTCCATTTGTCAACCACTCTGACACTAAAAATGTTCTTTCTAATATCTCTGTGGCTCATTTGGGCACTCAGTTTCCACCTGTGTCCCCTAGTGCGTGGCGTGTGCCCCTTGTGTTAAATAGACTGTCTTTATCTACCCTCTCAATTCACGTGAGAATCTTGAATGCTGTGATCATGTCCCCCCCTAACTCTTCTGCCTTCCAGCGAAATGAGGTCTAATTCCCGTAGTCTTTCCATGTAGCTCATACCTATCAGCTCGGGTACTAGTCTGGTGGCAAACCTTTGAACCTTTTCCAGTTTGGTCTTATCCTTGACTAGATATGGACGCGATGCTGGGGCTGCATACTCCAGGATTGGCCTAACATATGTGGTATACAAAGTTCTTAATGATTCCTTACACAAGTTTCTGAATGCCGTTCTTTTGTTGGCCAGCCTGGCATATGCCACTGATGTTATCCTATTGATATGGGCTACAGGACACAGCTCTAGAGTAATATCAACCCTCAAGTTTTTTTCATTCTCTGACTCTTGAAGTATTTCATCTCCCAGATGGTACCTTGTATCTGGCCTCCTGCTTCCTGCACCTATCTTCATGACATTACATTTGCTTGGGTTAAACTCTAACAACCATTTGTTTGACCATTCCTTCAGCTTGTCTAGGCTTTCTTGAAGCCCCTCAAGCAGTCCTCCACTGTCTTAATCCTTCTCATAATTTTGGCATTGTCCGCAAACATTGAGAGAAATGAATCAATACCCTCCGGGAGATAATTTACATATATCAGAAACAAGATAGGACCGAGTACAGAGCCCTGTGGGACTCCACTGGTGACTTCACGCCAATCTGAGGTCTCACCCCTCACCGTAACTCTCTAACCGCGGTACTGTGCCAAAGGCTTTCCGACAATCCATGAAAATACAGTCTGCCCAGCCTTCTCTTTCTTGCTTAATCTTTGTCACCTGGGCGTAGAATTCTATTAAGCCAGTCAGGCAAGATTTATCCTCCCTGAACCCATGTTGGCGATTTGTCACGAAGTCCCTTCTCTCCAGATGTGTTACCAGTTTTTTTCTCACGATCTTCTCCATCACCTTGCATGGTATACAAGTCAAGAACACAAATCCTGTAGTTCAGTGCCTCTTGCCTGTCGCCCTTTATGCATATTGGCCATCTTCCATATTTCTGGTAGGTCTCCCGTCTCTAGTGACTTACTATACACTATGGAGAGTGGCAAGCAAAGTGCCTCTGCACACTCTTTCAGTACCCATGGTCAGATCCCGTCTGGACCAATAGCCTTTCTAACATCAAGATCCAGCAGATGTTTCTTGACCTCCTCTCTCGTAATTTCGAACTCCTCCAAGGCCGCTTGGTTTACTTCCCTTTCTTCAAGCACAGTGACATCACCTTGTTCTATTGTGAAGACCTCCCGGAACCTCTTGTTGAGTTCTTCACACACCTCCTTGTCATTCTCTGTATACCGGTCCTCGCCTGTTCTAAGCTTCAATACCTGTTCTTTCACTGTTGTTTTCCTTCTGATGTGACTGTGGAGTAGCTTTGGTTCAGTCTTGGCTTTGTTTGCTGTATCATTTTCATAAATTTTCTCTGCTTCTCTTCTCACACTGACGTACTCATTCCTGGTTCTCTGGTATCTCTCTCTGCTTTCTGGTGTTCTGTTATTCCAGAAGTTCCTCCTCGCCCTTTTGTTCAGTTTCTTCGCTTCAATACATGCCCTATTATACCATGGATTCTTCTGTTGTTTCTCGGATTTTTCCCTATGGGCCGGGATGAACCAGTTTACTGCCCCTGACACTTTTTGATAACATAGTCCATTATACCTTGTACAGACTTATCTCTGAGGTCTGTGTCCCAAGGTATTTCGCTTAGGAAACTTCTCATCTCTTCATAATTCCCCTTTCGGTATTCCAGCCTTTTGATTCCTAGTTCTTTTTTGGGGGAGATAATTCCTAGCTCTACCAGGTACTCAAAGTTCATTACACTGTGATCACTCATTCCCAAGGGCGCTTCCATCTTAAGTTCCCTTATATCCCACTCATTTAGGGTAAATATCAAATCAAGCATTGCTGGTTCATCTTCTCCTCTCATTCTTGTTGGATCTTTGATGTGCTGGCTTAGAAAGTTTCTTGTTGCCACGTCCAGCAGCTTAGCTCTCCATGTTTCTGGTCCTCATTGCAGGTCTATGATCTCCCAATCTATCTTCCCATGGTTGAAGTCTCCCATAATTAGTAGTCCAGATCCATTCCTGCTAGCAACAGAAGCTGCTCTTTCTATTATGTTAATGGCGGCCATGTTGTTTCTATCATATTCCTGTCTGGGTCTTCTGTCATTTGGTGGTGGATTATATATGACTACGACTATAATTTTTTCCCTCCAGTTGTTATGGTACCTGCTATGTAGTCACTGAAACATTCACAGCCCTAAATAACCATCTCCTCAAAATCCCAGCCATTTCTTACCAGCAGAGCTACACCACCACCACCACCTCTTTCTTCCCTCTGTTTCCTCATAACATAATAGTCTTCACTGTTCCTCATAACATAATAGTCTTCACGGGAACACTGCATTTGTTATTGTTTTCATTAGCTTTGTTTCTGTGAGGGCTATTATGTCTGGGTTTTCCTTTAGTACCCATTCTCCAAGCTCATTTGCTTTATTTGTAATTCCATATATGTTAGTGTACATTGCCTTGAGGCTCCCTTTCTTTTGTCCCTTCTCAAATCGCCTCCTTGGTGAGTGTTCCGCCAGTGGAGGAAGCTGTTCCATGGGTGCGAGTATCTGTGAGGTGGATAATAGGGTCTCATAGGATACTGGGATGAGGGGCGGGGGATCCAGTGAAGGGGGAGGGACAGGGAGTGTATGGGGTGAAAGGGAAGGGGAAGACAGAAAGGAAAGGGGGGAGGGGGGACTGGTGGGGAGGAGGGGGACTGGTGGGGAGGAGGGGAGGGGTAGAAGGGAGGTGATTGGGTGTGGGGGGAGGGAGATTTGGCTGAACATTTGAATGGGGGCAGGGAGGGTTTGGGGTAGAGGGGTTTTCTATGCAGAGGAGGGTGGCGGGGTTGTCCTCTTCGCTGGTGTTACTGGGTAGCTGGTTGTGGGTTCCCCCACTCGCAACTGGGGGTGTTGTGTTGGGAGCTGTGACTTCCTGGTTTTCCCCTCTCGCCCTGCGCTTCTTCCTTGCCGCCATGGCTCTCTCCTCCCTCGTCATATCTCTCTGGAGGAATACATTTTTGAATTCTCCCACATTTTTCAGGTAGCTCTTCCTTGATAGAACGTTCTCCTCTGTGTTCTCGTTTGCAAACACTATCTTTATCACTCGGTCTCGGTCTTTGTTGTACCAGCCTAGCCTGAAAACCTTCTCAATGCCCCTTCCATGGCTCCACCCCTTCCATGTCTAGTGCCTTCAGTATTTCATTCACTGACGCTTTGTCCTTGTCATTCCACTCTGTCCTATTGGAGCCTTCCTGCTCTTTAATATCCACAGCAACCACGGCTCTTTTCCTTTCCAGCAGCTGGCTAGTGAGCATGCCGCTTCCTGTGAGGTATCTGCTTTTATGGCCACCTCCATCACTGCAGACATTACTTCAGAAGTTATTTTTTTTTAGTATTTCTGCAAATGTTGCTTTTAATGTGGCATTCTCTTCCAAAATACTATTACCACCTTCTCCTGGATGATTTTGTGATCTCAGCCTTGATACCGTTCTCTTTGAGGGCTCTAATCTCCTCCTTTGCTGCTGTCAGCTCTCTTTTCAGGTTGCTTATTTCGTTCTTCATTTCCTGCATGATTTCTTGCATCTCACTCTTGATGTCCTCCAGAAACTGGGCAAACATTTCCTTCATTTCGTCACCTTGACTTTTCCCTGTTCCCCTGGTACCTCTGGCTGTCATGCTTGCCCCTATTCCTATAGTTGTGCCGTGATAGGATTTGTCAGGAGTGCAGAGCGGGATGGAGGAGGGAGAGAGAGAGAGAGAGAGAGAGAGAGAGAGAGAGAGAGAGGAGAGAGAGAGAGAGAGAGAGGAGAGAGAGAGAGAGAGAGAGAGAGAGAGATAAAGAGAGAGAGCGATAGAGATGAAAGAGAGAGAGAGACATGAAGAGTTTGGGGGAGTGTGGGTGAGAGAGAGCGGTGAGATTGGGGTGAGAGAGTGGGGAGAGAGAGTGGGGTGAGAGAGAGGAATGAGAGAAGACAAACACACAGGCGTGCATGTACTCACCTAATAGTGCTTACAGGGGTTTGAGCTTTGGCTCTTTGGTCCCGCCTCGCAACTGTTAATCAACTGGTGTACAGATTCCTGAGCCTACTGGTCTCTATCATATCTACATTTGAAACTGCGTACGGAGTCAGCCTCCACCACATCACTTCCTAGTGCATTCCATTTATTAACTACTCTGACACTGAAAAAGTTTTTTCTAATGTCTCTGTGGCTCATTTGGGTACTCAGCTTCCACCTGTGTCCCCTTGTTCGCGTCCCTCCAGTGTTGAATAGTTCATCCTTGTTTACCCGGTCGATTCTCCTGAGGATTTTGTAGGTTGTGATCATGTCCCCCCTTACTCTTCTGTCTTCCAGTGTCGTAAGGTGCATTTCCCGCACCCTTTCCTCATAACTCATGCCTCTTAGTTCTGGGACTAGTCTAGTAGCATACATTGGACTTTTTCCAGCTTCGTCTTGTGCTTGACAAGGTACGGGCTCCATGCTGGGGCCGCATACTCCAGGATTGGTCTTACATATGTGGTGTACAAGATTATGAATGATTCCTTACACAGGTTCCTGAACGTCGTTCTGATGTTAGCCAGTCTCGCATATGCCGCAGACATTATTCTCTTTATGTGGGCTTCAGGAGACAGGTTTGGTGTGATATCAACGTCTTGATCTTTCTCTCTGTCTGTTTCATTAAGTACTTCATCTCCTATTCTGTATCATGTGTCTGGCCTCCTGTTTCCACTGCCTAGTTTCATTACTTTGCATTTACTAGGATTGAACTTCAACAGTCATTTGTTGGACCATTCGCTCAGTCTATCTAGGTCATCTTGTAGCCTCCTACTATCATCCTCTGTTTCAATCCTCCTCATAATTTTTGCATCGTCGGCAAACATTGAGAGGAGCGAATCTATACCCTCTGGGAGATCATTTACATATACCAGAAACAGTATAGGTCCAAGGACTGACCCCTGCGGGACTCCACTTGTAACATCTCGCCAATCTGAGACCTCACCCCTCACACAGACTCGTTGTCTCCTATTGCTTAGGTACTCCTCTATCCACCGAAGTACCTTCCCTTTCACTCCAGCCTGCATCTCCAACTTTCGCACTAGCCTCTTGTGTGGTACGGTATCAAAGGCTTTCTGACAATCCAAAAATATGCACTCTACCCACCCTTCTCTTTCTTGCCTTATTTTTGTTGCCTGGTCGTAGAATTCAAGTAACCCTGTGAGGCAGGACCTGCCATCCCTGAACCCATGTTGATGCTGTGTTACAAAGTTCCTTCGCTCCATATGCTCCACTAGTTTTTTTTCGCACAATCTTCTCCATCAGCTTGCATGGTATGCAGGTTAGGGACACTGGCCTGTAGTTCAGTGCCTCCTGTCTATCCCCTTTCTTGTATATCGGGACTACATTAGCTGCTTTCCAAATATCTGGCAGTTCCCCTGTTGCCAGTGATTTGTTATACACTATGGAGAGTGGTAGGCACAGTTCTCTTGCACCTTCCTTTAGAACCCAAGGGGAGATTCCATCTGGGCCTATAGCCTTTATCACATCCAACTCTAGTAAACAATTCCTTACTTCCTCGCTGGTAATCTCAAAGTCTTCCAGTGGTTCCTGGTTAGCTATTCCCTCTCTTACCTCTGGAATTTCTCCTTGCTCTAAGGTGAAGATCTCCTGGAATTTCTTATTCAATTCCTCACACACATCCTTGTCATTTGTAGTGAATCCTTCTGCCCCTATCCTTAATTTCATAACCTGTTCCTTTACTGTTGTTTTTCTCCTAATGTGGCTATGCAACAATTTAGGCTGAGTCTTTGCCTTGCTTGCGATGTCATTTTCGTATTGTCTTTCTGCCTCTCTTCTCATCCTGACATATTCATTCCTGGCATTCTGGTATCTTTCTCTGCTCTCCAGTGTCCTGTTATTCCTATAGTTTCTCCATGCCCTTTTACTTTGCTGCTTAGCTAGCCTACATCTCTGATTAAACCATGGGTTTCTCATTTTCATTTCTCTGTTTTCCTTTTGTACTGGGACAAACTTGTTTGCTGCGTCCTTGCACTTCTGCGTGATGTAATCTATCATATCTTGGGCCGTCTTTCCCCTGAGCTCTGTTTCCCATGCTATATCTGTTAGGAATTTTCTTATCCCCTCATAGTTTCCCTTTCGGTATGCTAACCTTTTGGTTTCGGTATCCCTCCTCGAGTTCAATAACCCTTCTTCAATCAAGTACTCAAACACCAGTACACTGTGGTCGCTCATTCCTACTGGGTCCTCAAAACCGATTTCTCTTATGTCGGAATCGTTCAGAGTGAAGACTAGGTCGAGTCTCGCTGGTTCGTCATTGCCTCTCATCCTTGTGGGTTTTCCGACATGCTGGGTTAAAAAGTTTCTTGTCACCACCTCCAATAGTTTGGTTCTCCACGTATCCTCGCCTCCATGCGGTTCCTTGTTCTCTCAGTCAATCCTTCCGTGATTGAAGTCGCCCATGATGAGCAGGTGGGATCTATTTCTACAGGCAGCAGAGGCTGCCCTCTCAATTATAGTGTTAACTGCCACGTTGTTGTTTTCATACTCTTGACTGGGTCTTCTGTCATTTGGTGGAGGGTTGTATATTACTGCTACTACTATTCTTGGTCCTCCCATTGTCATGGTGCCTGCTATGTAGTCTCTGAACTCCTCACAGCCCGAGATGGCCATTTCCTTAAAACTCTATTCCTTTCTCATGAGTAGGGCCACTTCGCCTCCTCCCCTACCTTCCCTCTCTTTCCTTATTACTGTGTTCTCCTGGGGAAACACGGCATTCGTTATGATTCCAGAGAGTTTTGTTTCAGTGAGTCCAATTACATCTGGGTTAACTTCCTGTGCTCTTTCCCGTAGTTCACTTGTCTTGCTTGTGATCCCATCTATGTTCGAGTACATCACCTTGAAACTGACTCTCTTCTGCTTCTTCTCTGGGGGGGGGGACCTTTGGGATCTGAGGTGAGTGGGAGCTGGGGGGACCTGGCATGGGGAGACTGGTGGAGGAGGGAGGGCTTGGGGTGGTGGGGGAGAGGGGGGTGGTGGGGGAGAGGGGGGTGGTGGGGGAGAGGGGGAGGGTAAGGGGGGTGGGTAGGAGGGGGAGGGTAGGGGGGGGGGAGTGAGAGGGTGATGGTTGGGGGGAGAGTAAGAGGGGGATTGTTGGGGGGGGTGAGAGAGGGAGGGTTGGGGAAGCATGGGGGGGAGGAGAGGCTTTGGGGGATAGGGGGAGATGGGGGGGGGGAGAAGAGGGAGGAGGGCTTGGGGGGCATGGGGGAAAAAGGAGGGCTGAGGTGGGTGAGGAAGAGGG
The DNA here is from genome assembly GCF_040958095.1 of Procambarus clarkii. Taxonomy (NCBI): domain Eukaryota; kingdom Metazoa; phylum Arthropoda; class Malacostraca; order Decapoda; family Cambaridae; genus Procambarus; species Procambarus clarkii. The sequence goes on from NC_091166.1 coordinate 4,953,047, forward strand.
GAGTGTTTAGGGGAGTGGGGGAGAGGGGAAGACTTAGGTGGGGTGGGGGAGAGTGGGGGCTTAGGGGGGGTGGGGGAGAAGGGAGGACTTGGGGGTGAGAGAGACGGGAAGGCATGTGGGACAAGGGAGGGCTTGGGGGGATGGGGAGAAGGGAAGGTCCTGGGGAGGTGCGTGAGTAGGAGGAGGGGGTGAGTGGGAGGAGGGGTGGGGGGTGGGGGGAGGGTGCCCTAGGTGGGTACTTAGTGGGGGGCTGACAGGGGATGGGGCAGGTTGGGTGTCTGTTGGGTAGAATGTGGGGGTGGTGCCCCAATCCCTTTGGCTGTTGCACTGTTTGAGGAGAGTTCTCTACTTCCCTCTGGGATTGTAGGGTTCCAGGTTGTGGTACTCTGAATCCTCTCTCTCTCCCTGCGCTCCTTCCTCCAGTCTGCTGCCTGTATTCTCTCTTCCCTTGTCATATCCCTCTGCAAGAATACTTTTTTGAACTTCGGAACATTTTCTAGACCGCTCTTCCTTGCTAACAGTTCCTTCTTCGGGATTTCGCTCATGAATATCACCTTTATCATTTGGTCCCTGTCCTTGTTGAACTTTCCAAGCCTGAAAACCTTTTCAACATTTTGGTCAGTTCCCTCCATCCTTACCTCTTTAAGGATCTCGGTAACTGGGTTTTTGTCCTTGTCTCTCCGCTCCTTTGGGCTGGTCCCTGTTTGGAGCAAATGTTCGGAAGTTCAAAAAAGTATTCCTGCAGAGGGATATGGCAAGGGAAGAGAGAATACAGGCAGCAGACCAGAGGAAGGAGTACAGGGAGAGAGAAAGGATTCAGAGTACCACAACCCGGAACCCTACAATCCCAGAGGGAAGTGTGTGTGTGTGTACTCACCTATTTGTGTTTGTGGGGGTTGAGCTTTGGCTCTTTGGTCCCGCCTCTCAACTGTCAATCAACTGGTGTACAGATTCCTGAGCCTACTGGGCTCTATCATATCTACATTTGAAACTGTGTATGGAGTCGCCTCCAGCACATCACTGCCTAATGCATTCCATCCGTTAACTACTCTGACACTGAAAAAGTTCCTTCTAATATCTCTGTGGCTCATGTGGGTACTCAGTTTCCACCTGTGTCCCCTTGTTCGCGTCCCACCAGTGTTGAATAGTTTATCCCTGCTTACCCGGTCGATTCCTCTGAGGATTTTGTAGGTTGTGATCATGTCTTCCCTCACTCTTCTGTCTTCCAGTGTCGTAAGGTGCATTTCCCGCAGCCTTTCCTCGTAACTCATGCCTCTTAGTTCTGGGACTAGTCTAATGGCATACCTTTGGACTTTTTCCAGCTTCGTCTTGTGCTAGACAAGATACGGGCTTCATGCTGGGGCCGCATACTCCAGGATTGGTCTTACATATGTGGTGTACAAGATTCTGAATGATTCCTTACACAGGTTCCTGAAAGCTGTTCTGATGTTAGCCAGCCTCGCATATGTGTGTGTATGTGTGTGTGTGTGTGTGTGTGTGTGTATGTGTGTGTGTGTGTGTGCGTGTGTGCGTGTGTGCATGCGTGTGTGTGTGTGTGTGTATGTGTGTGTGTGTGTGTGCATGCGTGCGTGCGTGTGTGTGTGTGTACTCACCTAGTTGTGTCTGCAGGATCGAGCATTGACTCTTGGATCCCGCCTTTCGAGCATCGGTTGTTTACAGCAATGACTCCTGTCCCATTTCCCTATCATACCTGGTTTTAAAATTATGAATAGTATTTGCTTTCACAACCTGTTCCTGAAGTGCATTCCATTTTCCTACTACTCTCACGCTAAAAGAAAATTTCCATCCATGTCCCCTCGTTCTGTTACTATTCCGTGTGAACATTTCGTCTATGTTCACTCTGTCAATCTCTCTGAGTATGTTATATGTTCCTATCATGTCCCCCCTCTCCCTTCTTCTTTCTAGTGTCGTAAGGCACAGTTCCCTCAGGCGCTCCTCATACCCCATCCCTCGTAGCTCTGGGATGAGTCTCGTTGCAAACCTCTGAACCTTTTCCAGTTTCATTATATGCTTCTTCAGATGGGGATTCCATGATGAGGCGGCATACTCTAAGACTGGCCTCACGTAGGCAGTGTAAAGCGCCCTAAATGCCTCCTTACTTGGGTTTCTGAATGATGTTCTAACTTTTGCCAATAAGCTGCTGTCGTTATCCTATTTATATGTGCCTCAGGAGATAGATTAGGTGTTACGTCCACCCATAGGTCTCTTTCGCGCGTCGTCACAGGTAGGCTGTTCCCCTTCATTGTGTACTGTCCCTTTGGTCTCCTATCTCCTAGTCCCATTTCCATAACTTTACATTTGCACGTGTTGAATTCCAGTAGCCATTTCTCTGACCATCTCTACAACCTGTTCAGGTCTTCTTGGAGGATCCTGCAATCCTCATCTGTCACACCTCTTCTCATCAACTTTGTGTCATCCGCAAACATCGACATGTAGGACTCTATGCCTGTAAACATGTCGTTAACATATGCAAGAAATAGAATTGGTCCCAGCACCAATCCTTGTGGTGCTCCACTTGTTACTGTTCGCCAGTCCGACTTCTCGCCCCTTACCGTAACTCTTTGGCTCCTTCCTGTTAGGTAGTTCCTTATCCATGCTAGGACCTTTCCCTCCACCCCCGCCTGCCTCTCGAGCTTGAACAGCAGTCTCATGTGCGGTACTGTATCAAAGGCTTTTTGGCAGTCCAGAAATATGCAGTCTGCCCAACCATCTCTGTCCTGTCTTATCGTCGTTATTTTATCATAGAATTCCAGAAGGTTTGTTAGGCACGATTTCCCTGTCCAGAACCCATGTTGATGTTTGTTCACAAACCTAATGTTCTCCAGGTGTGCAATCAGTCGTAGCCTAATTATTCTTTCCAGTATTTTACAGGGGATGCTTGTCAGTGATACAGGTCTATAGTTAAGTGCCTCCTCCCTATCACCTTTCTTGAAGATCGGCACGACATTTGCCTTCTTCCAACAACTGGGCAATTCTCCCGACATAAGTGACTCATTAAAGATCATTCCCAGAGGCACGCTGAGGGCCTGCGCTGCTTCTTTTAGTATGCACGATGATACTTTGTCTGGTCCAACTGCTTTAGTTGCATCAAGAGTTATCAACTGTTTCATTACCTCCTCTGCTGTCACCTCTATATCTGATAATCTTTCATCTAGGGTAACCCCTTCCAACAATGGGAGCTGTTCAGGCTCAGTAGTGAACACTCCATGGAAACTGGCATTCAGTGCCTCGCAGATTTCCTTGTCACTTTCAGTATATGCCCCCTCTGTCTTCCTTAGTCTTGTCACTTGGTCGTTCACCGACATTTTTCTTCTTATATGACTGTGTAGTAACTTGGGTTGTTTTTTCGCTTTGATTGCAATATCGTTCTCATAGTCCCTTTCCGATGTTCGTCTTATGTTAATGTAATCGTTCCTAGCTCTGTTGTATCTGATTCTGTTGTCCTCTGTCCTTTGTCTTCTGTACTTCCTCCACTCCCGCCTGCTGGCCATTTTTGCTTCCTGACAGTGTCTATTAAACCATGGGTTATTATATTCCTTTTTATTTTTTCCCTTTACTGTTGGTATAAATCTCTCTTCGGCCTCCTGGCATTTCTGTATGACTAGGTCCATCATATCTTGGACTGTTTTTCCTCTAATTTCTTCCTCCCACTGCACTTCACCCAGATAGTCCCTTATCCTCTTATAGTCCCCTTTCCTGTAGTCAACTCTCCTTTCCCAGATCTCTTGTCCCATGGTCATAAGTTTGAATTCCATCATGTAGTCAAAGACTAGGACACAATGGTCACTGGCCCCTAGAGGTATTTCATGCTCTAAATTCTCGATATCTTCTACGTTTTGGGTGAAAATCAGGTCTAATAGGCTCGGTGCATATCCTCCTCTTTCCCTTGTGTCTTCCTTCACATGTTGTGTTAGGAAATTCCTGTCTATAACATCTGCTAATTTTGCTCCCCACGTTTCGTCCCCTCCATGGGGATTCCTTGATTCCCAATTTATCTCTCCATGATTTAGGTCCCCCATGATCAGCAGCTTCGCTCTCATTCTGTGGGCTAGTGTTGCTGCCTTCTGCAGTTCATCTATACATGCCTTGTTGTTGCCATCATACTCCTGCCTGGGTCTTCTACTATTTGGTGGGGGATTGTAGATTACCAAGATCACAATCTTCCTCCCATCTACTGTCAGAGTTCCATGTATGAAGCTTGTGCACTCATTGGTAACTCGATTTCCCAGGTCTTCAAACTTCCATTTCCGCTTTATTAGGAGTGCCTCTCCCCCTCCCTGTCTCTGTGTCCTCTCTTTTCGTATCACCTGGTACCCTTCAGGAAAGATTGCATCTGAGATCATGTCATTAATTTTAGTTTCCACAATCGCAACTATGTCAGGATCTGCTTCACTCACTCTTTCTTTTATCTCTTCTGCTTTATTTGATACCCCATAAGCATTGGTGTACCAAACCTTGAGATTCTTCATGGAAACTCTTGTACCAGAGTTCTCCCTTTCTCTGGGGGTCTGGGGGGATCTAGGGGTGTCCGGAGGGTGACTGGGGGCAGGGGGGGGGGAATCTGGAAGATCTGGGGGGGTGTCTGGGGGATGACTGGGGGGGGGGAGGATCCGGGGGATGTCCGGGGGGATCCGGGGGGTGTCTGGGGGGGTCCGGAGGGTGTATGGGGGGTGAAAGAGGTCAGGAGGGCTGCTTGGGGGGCTAATGGGGGCTAGGCTTCTAGGAAGGTAGATAGGAGGGTCTGGGGTAGGGCCTGGGTAGGTAGGTCTGGAGTGGGAAGGGCATACTGGGTCTGAAGATTAGGGAGGGTCTGATAGGCATAGAGGGGTTGAGAGATAGCGTAAGGTTGGGAGTCAGATAGAGGTTGAGAGGTTGGGAGGCTGAAGGATAGAGGGGGTATGGGGAACCTCCCACCCCCCTCGCAAGGGTGGGGGGTCACATGGAAGGAGAGGGGATGAGGAGGGGTGAGGGATGGGTAGGTTATGCGTTGTAATCCACAAGTTAGTAGGAATTATTAGCTAGAGGATCATTACTACAACACTTAACGAATGATGATTGGAAGTACATGTTAAGTAGACAGACTATGGATCACATATCTAAGAAAGGTCAATGGATTAAGACCGAAGCTGTTTAGCCAAATTAATAATTCCTGGAAAGAGGAATTATTCTTCGTCAGGCTTCTAGGATCAAGGTTACCGCTCTAGGGATAAGGTTAATCGGATTATACCTTCCTTGAGAGGCGTGGTGAAATGTTTGAGGCCAGGGTTGGCTAAAGTCAGTCTGATTGTGGGAGTTGAACTGAGAAGTCCTCTGGATCTCCGTTTGTGGCAGCAGCGAAGTGTAGCAGACAGCTATGCGAGAACCTGCTGTGATCTTAGTGACCAAGTTAAGTCTGCAGTATTGAATGAAAGACTAACCGGGGTGGAGCGTTGTAGTAATCATTCCGTATTAGGGACTTAGGCGGAAGTTACGAGTGTGGGTGGTGATCGCGGAGGTCAAGTGGTCTATGGGTATTGGAAGTGTATGGACCTAATAGAGTATGTTAATATGTTATTATTTGTCTGAGTCTATTCTTGGTAATTAAATGACAAAACCCGACGGCCTTTAAATACCTTCCATCTGTCCCCTCATAGTGTTCCTGGTTTGGTTGGTGAGGGAATGTTAGGGAATTGGTAGACGACATATTTGGTGGCAGCGCAAACAGGTTTTGGAACACTTTGAGAGATGAAGGAAGTGTGTTTCTGGTTTAGTTGGTGAGGGAATGTTCGGGAAATGGTAGACGTCGGTTTGTGGTGAGAATGGTGGTTACTAGGCGGAGGAAAGAAGGGTCAGGTGAGACCAGGTCAGAGGTGTTAGTTAATTAAAGGGACTAGGCCATTGTGGGGCACATGTGTGGTTTATTTCTTTCCTTCCAGATTCCCGCAATGAGAGACGGCTAAGATGCAAGTCTGGACCACTGAAGCATCGGGATCCAAAACAAGTGCAGTGTTCGTAGTGCGGATTATACAGTGTTCGTAGTGCGGATTATACAATGTTCGTAGTGCGGAGTATACAGAGTGGCGAGGTAAACTAGCGCGGGTGAATGTGGGCCGGCGTGGGCCATGTGCGGGCCAGCGTGGGCCATGTGCGGGCCAAGCGATGGGTGGGCCAAGCGAGCCGCACCTTGGAGCTTGTTTTATATCGTTGGTAAGGCGATAATAATGAGAAAACATTGCTAAGGACAGATCAAGCGTGAAAATTGCGTAATTTGAAGTAAATTAAATATCAGTTAAAGTGTAAATCGAATATTTTAAGGATAATGAAATATTACCTAAAGTACTGCGCGAGTTCCTGCGTTGTCAGGTGTAGATACAGAAAATAGGCGCAGTGAATTATGGACGCCTTGGCATAGCGAGGGACGCATAATTTGACGTCTGGGGTTCGCCGTCTAGTGTACCCTGGCGAGGTCCATGGAGATTTTTAGTGGGTGCAGGTAGCATTATGGAGAGTGTTACCGTGGGACACGGGGAGCGTGTCCCGTCGGTGGGGGTGTGTGGCGCCGGGAGTAGTGCATGCTTGTGTATTGGTGTTTGGACGCCAAGTGTAGTGCATGGTTGTGTATTGGCGTTTGTACGCCTGGGTGTGTAGTGTAATGCACGTGTAGTGGCTTATTAAACGCCAGCGTAATGCATAGTATTTACTGTAGTGAAATGTGCATGTTTTGACTGTTGATATTATGGATGTAGTATAGTACATGACATTGTTGGCATTGTAGCGCCAAGGTGTAGCATGTGTAGCATAACTGGTTGTTGTAACACCGGGTGTATTGTAGACATTAGCGTTGAAGTGTGGCGGGTGGTAGAGTGTGGCGGGTGGCCACTACACAAAAAATTATGCCTGACGAGTATTGGTCAGGTAATTAACGGATTACGAGAGAAAAGGGAGTGTGTGTGGCGTCTGGTAACTTATTGGTGGTGTTATTGGTGGTGACGTCTCGTGGTGTTTGGATGCGCTCTGGCGCAAGGCATATGCCTGTGGTGGTAATGGTGTTGGGGGACGCCGTGTGTGTTGTGTTGATGGCGTTGAAGACGCTGTGTGTATGTTGAGGGCGTTGAAGACACCGTGTGTTGTGTTGAGGGCGTTGGGGACGCCGTGTGTTGTGTTGAGGGCGTTGGGGACGCCGGGTGTTGTGTTGAGGGCGTTGGGGACGCCGTGTGTTGTGTTGAGAGCGTTGGGGACGCCGTGTGTTGTGTTGAGGGCGTTGGGGACGCCGTGTGTTGTGTTGAGATCGTTGGGGACGCCGTGTGTTGTGTTGAGGGCGTTGGGGACGCCGTGTGTTGTGTTGAGGGCGTTGGGGACGCCGTGTGTTGTGTTGAGGGCGTTGGGGACGCCGTGTGTTGTGTTGAGGGCGTTGGGGACGCCGTGTGTTGTGTTGAGGGCGTTGGGGACGCCGTGTGTTGTGTTGAGGGCGTTGGGGACGCCGGGTGTTGTGTTGAGGGCGTTGGGGACGCCATTGGGTGGTGTAGTGTAGTGGCGTTTGGACGCCTGGTATGGAGTGTGGTGTTGTGGAGTACATAGCGGCACAGGAGGCCAGGTGATGGTGGGTACGGTGAGTATCGGTGTAATGAGGTCAGGTGTGTCAGGACGCAGAGCCTGGCTGTTGAGAGACGTGGTGTTATAATGAGGTCATAAGTGGTTGGGTTGACCAGAGGTGATGGTGTGTCGGAGTGGGTAAGTCTTATGGATAAGATTACAATGTAGAATTTCAAAATTTCAGGTGTTGATGGTTGCAGTGGGCGTGCCAAGTAGATATACTAATTTCACATTAATTAAGTTGTTGCAGGAATCTCGCTAGAGGCGAGCCAGTGGCAGTATGATGCTTTAGTGACATTAGTTGTGAAATGATTTTAATGTGGTATTTATTGTGATAATGTATGTGTATGTATATACTGTATATTACCTCATCGGCACCATTACTGAGTGTTAGGCTTGAGAAGGTCCCCCGGGATCATGTCACAGAGCTTCAGGTAGAGTAGAAGGGAAGCTATGAGGCTACACTCACTAATTCTAGAAAAAAAAGGGGAGGAAGTGAAGTCAACGTGACGTTATTGGCGAAATTCGCCCCCTGACATCAAAGCAGGGATAAGGGCCAGCTGCAATGGTTTTGCAGCTGCGCTCAGGCTATATATGGGGAGAGAGTAAGGAGCCGAGGGGGTTATGTAATAATGGGATCGAGCCAGGGGGCTCCGAGGGAATATTTTGCAGGTACAGCGGTCGGGAAGGTGTGAATACAGGTGGACACACTCTGGGCGGATGGGCCTAGAGTAATGTGCTACAGCTGTGGTGAGCACAGCAAGGAAGGATGACCAGAGAGCTGTGAGGTATCTACAGCGTTCTGGGGTTGGTGCCCTGGAACGAGACGTCAGCACAGACCCGAGGGAACATGACCCTGGGGTAGGAATCTCCGTTGCTCTGGAGGCCAGGATCACGTTAGCTCAGAGCAACGATGGGACATTGACAACATTCACCAGGCTGGACAGCCTGGGTTTTGTCTGGGTCATGGAGGATCTATGACCTAGCAACCATGGGACACGAAGACAAGAGAAGTGATGCTGCCAATTGTGGAGGAGGCCAGTGAAACATTGTGTGACCATTGTAAGCCCTTATGTCAACAGTACAGGGCAAGATGTTAAATTGTTAGTAACTTATTACTAAGGATGAAGAACCTTAGATATATATGTGTGTGTATATATTAATGACTAGTGTCATTTCTGTTTAAGTGCCAGCATTCTGGTCCATGTAATTTTATGGATATGTTTGTATGTAATTATATGTCAGCAGTTTAGGTATATGTGCATTGTTGGAGATGGGAAAAATTATTACAGACTATTTTACCTGTGCTATGATGTGAATATAATGTATATGTTGGAGAAGTGGTTGAGTCATGTCGGGGAAAATTTTAATTTATTTCATCGTGTGTATGGTGAACTTATTGGATGATTTTTTAGTTGTACATATATGGTGGGTGCATCCTCTAGGTCCTTGCACTAATGGAACCATTGCAATGATGCATATGGGGACATATGCGTGTTTAAGGAGGGGAGTGGTGTTGTAATCCACAAGTTAGTAGGAATTATTAGCTAGAGGATCATATTACCACAACACTTAACGAATGATGATTGGAAGTACATGTTAAGTAGACAGACTATGGATCACATATCTAAGAAAGGTCAATGGATTAAGACTGAAGCTGTTTAGCCAAATTAATAATTCCTGAAAAGAGGAATTATTCTTCGTCAGGCTTCTAGGATCAAGGTTACCGCTCTAGGGATAAGGTTAATCGGATTATACCTTCCTTGAGAGGCGTGGTGAAATGTTTGAGGCCAGGGTTGGCTAAAGTCAGTCTGATTGTTGGAGTTGAACTGAGAAGTCCTCTGGATCTCCGTTTGTGGCAGCAGGGAAGTGTAGCAGACAGCTATGCGAGAACCTGCTGTGATCTTAGTGACCAAGTTAAGTCTGCAGTATGTGAGTATTGAATGAAAGACTAACCGGGGTGGAGCGTTGTAGTAATCATTCCGTATTAGGGACTTAGGCGGAAGTTAAGAGTGTGGGTGGTGATCGCGGAGGTCAAGTGGTCTATGGGTATTGGAAGTGTATGGACCTAATAGAGTATGTTAATATGTTATTATTTGTCAGAGTCTATTCTTGGTAATTAAATGACAAAACCCGATGGCCTTTAAATACCTTCCATACGTTCATTCATTGTGTTCCAGTACAAACCTAGTGGTACGCCTCAAGGGTCTGGTGTGTGTAGGAGTATAGGTGGTAGTAACGGTTGCTGAGGCAAGGTGTTATGTGTTGTGTAATCGCTGTGTTCGGAATGAACCGGGGTTCAGTGTCACGACATATGAGGGTTGAGGGGATGAGGGCTGGGTGGGTTCTTGGGGTTGAGGGGATGAGGGCTGGGTGGGTTTTGGGGGATGAGGGGATGAGGGCTGGACGGGTTTTGGGGGTTGAGGTGATGAGTGAGGTCCTTGGAATGTGGGATGAATTTGACTGCAATGGGGTCAGAGGGGTCAAGGGAGGTGTTGGGGAGATAAGCAGGGGCAGGGAGGACTGATTTGGGGAAGGAGTGACCTGAGAAGGTGTGAGCTGGTTAGCATGGGGTGGATTAGCATTGGGATGTGTAGCTACGCTCAAATGGGAAGAGTTGTATTGTTGTTAGCTTGCTCTGTTGGCTATCTGCTCCTCCTTCGTCATGAATTTGTCAATATATACGTTGTAGTAATTTTCGCTACCTCTGAGTAAGTGTTTGTGACGCAGTATGTAATCCACTGCCTCTTCGTTAGTGAACTGTACCAGGACAGGTCGTTTCCTGTTACAGTTGTATGGCCCAATGCGTCGTTGGACTTGCACCTCATTCCCTGCCATCTGGGCTCTAATGTCTCTCAAGATCCCCTGTAGCTCCAAATCCTCAATCTCCATCCTTTCCTGCCTCGATGGTGCCCTGGCTTCAAGCAATCCATGGATTATGATTGTCCTCTTTCTCAGTTCAGGGTCATGCTGGTGGCCCCCTCCCTGGCTGACCCCCACCCCTCCCACACCTGCTACTCCACCTACTACTACTCCCCGTTCCCCTGCCAAGCTTCCCTTATTCCTGCCAAATTCATTAGTAAGCCTAGATATTTCTCCTTGCCATTCTACCCTGCTCTTCCTGATTTCATCTTGAATATAATCCAAAAACTCTTGTTTGAGTCTTTGAACCTCGTCCTGTATCTTATTAAAGACTTCACTTTTAATCCCCTGGATTAGATCATCTATCCAAACATCCCTCTTCTCTACAAATTTCCCAATCATCTTCTCCACAAACCTATCTTCTTCCTCAATCATAATACTGTTGGACCTAGACGATCTTCCTGACCTAGTCATTGCTATAATGCAACCTTACCCACAGGGGTTCCAAGTATCTTACCGTCCTGCTAACACAATAGGTGAGTGAATCTCCAAGCGTCGTCCCACATGGTGGTAGGAGGGTTGCTGCCGGGGGTAAGGTCACGGTCAGAGGTCGGTGAGGTCTGCTCCACACTGCACACTGCCACAGTACTTCATCAACTATTTTCAATTTTGCTACTTAAACTGTTTTTCTTCACTACCTTATGGCTTTGGTCAAAACCCAAGGTTTTTTCATACACTTGTACACACTTTTTCACTTCGAAGTTGCCTGATTACCCCTCCCACTCCACTAGTGAACCAGGAGCTCCCAACCCCACGTCCACCCAACATGATGGTCACAACACAAGTGAACTAGTGTGTGTTTGCGTGTGTGTGTGTGTGTGTGTGTGTGTGTGTGTGTGTGTGTGTGTGTGTGTGTGTGTGTGTGTGTGTGTGTGTGTGTGTGTGTGTGTGTGTGTGTGTCTGTGTGTGTCTGTGTGCGTTAGTGTGTGTGTGTGTGTGTGTGTGTGTGTGTGTGTGTGTGTGTCTGTGTGTGTCTGTGTGTGTCTGTGTGCGTTAGTGTGTGTGTGTGTACTCACCTAGTTGTACTCACCTAGTTGTCTTTGCGGGGGTTGAGATCTGGTATGACAGTCCATCATACCCTGTACAGACTTATCTCTGAGGTCTGTGTCCCAAGGTAGTTCACTTAGGAAACTTCTCATCTGTTCATAATTCCCCTTTCGGTATGCCAGCCTTTTGATTCCTAGTTCTTTTTTGGGGGAGATAATTCCTAGCTCTACCAGGTATTCAAAGTTCAATACACTGTGATCACTCATTCCAAAGGGCGCTTCCATCTTAACTTCCCTTATATCCCACTCATTTAGGGTAAATATCAAATCAAGCATTGTGTGTGTGTGTGTGTGTGTGTGTATGTAATTACCTAAGTGTAGTTACAGGATGAGACCTACGCTTGTGGTGTCCCGTCTTCCCAGCACTCTTTCTCATGTAACGATTTGAAACTACTGACGGCCTTGGCCTCCACCACCTTCTCACCTAACTTGTTCCAACCGTCTACCACTGTTTGCGAAAGTGAATTTTCTTATATTTCTTCGGCATCTGTGTTTAGCTAGTTTAAATCTATGACCTCTTGTTCTTAAAGTTCCAGGTCTCAGGAAATCTGTGTGTGTGTGTGTGTGTGTGTGTGTGTGTGTGTGTGTGTGTGTGTGTGTGTGTGTGTGTGTGTGTGTGTGTGTGTGTGTGTGTGTGTGTGTGTGTACTCACCTAGTTGTGCTTGCGGGGGTTGAGCTCTGGCTCTTTGGTCCCGCCTCTCAACCGTCAATCAACAGGTGTACAGGTTCCTGAGCCTATTGGGCTGTATCATATCTACACTTGAAACTGTGTATGGAGTCAGCCTCCACCACATTGCTTCCTAATGCATTCCATTTGTCAACCACTCTGACACTAAAAAAGTTCTTTCTAATATCTCTGTGGCTCATTTGGGCACTCAGTTTCCACCTGTGTCCCCTAGTGCGTGTGCCCCTTGTGTTAAATAGCCTATCTTTATCAACCCTGTCGATTCCCTTGATAATCTTGAATGTGGTGATCATGTCCCCCCTAACTCTTCTGTCTTCCAACGAAGTGAGGTTCAATTCCCGTAGTCTCTCCTCGTAGCTCATACCTCTCAGCTCGGGTACTAGTCTGGTGGCAAACCTTTGAACCTTTTCCAGTTTACTCTTATGCTTGACTAGATATAGACTCCATGCTGGAGCCGCATACTCCAGGATTGGTCTGACATATGTGGTATATAATGTTCTGAAAGATTCCTTACACAAGTTTCTAGGCCGTTCTTATGTTAGCCAACCTGGCATATGCTGCTGATGTTATCCTCTTGATATGAGCTTCAGGGGACAGGTCTGGCGTGATATCAACCCCCAGGTCTTTCTCTCTCTCTGACTCTTGAAGTATTTCATCTCCCAAGTGATACCTTGTATCTGGTCTCCTGCTTCCTACTCCTATCTTCATTACATTACATTTGCTTCGGTTAAACTCTAACATCCATTTGTTAGACCATTCCTGCAGCTTGTCCAGGTCTTCTTGAAGCCTCAAGCTGTCCTCCTCTGTCTTAATCCTTCTCATAATTTTGGCGTCGTCAGCAAACATTGAGAGGAATGAGTCTATACCCTCTGTAAGATGATTTACGTATATCAGAAACAGGATAGGTCCAAGCACAGAGCCCTGTGGGACTCCACTGGTGACTTCCTGCCATTCTGAGGTCTCACCCCTCACTATAATTCTCTGCTTCCTATTGCTTAGGTACTCCCTTATCCACTGGAGCGCCCTACCAGTTACTCCTGCCTGTTTCTCCAGCTTATGCATCAACCTTTTATGGGGTACTGTGTCAAAGGCTTTCCGACAGTCGAAAAAATGCAGTCCGCCCATCCTTCTCTTTCTTGCTTAATCTTTGTCACCTGATCATAGAATTCTATCAAGCCTGTAAGGCAAGATTTACCCTCCCTGAACCCATGTTGATGGGTTGTCACGAAGTCTCTTCTCTCCAGATGTGTTACTAGGTTTTTTCTCACAATCTTCTCCATCACCTTGCATGGTATACAAGTTAAGGACACTGGCCTGTAGTTCAGTGCCTCTTGTCTGTCACCCTTTTTAAATATTGGTACTACATTAGCAGTCTTCCATACTTCTGGTAGGTCTCCCGTTTCCAGTGACCTACTATACACTATGGAGAGTGGCAAGCTAAGTGCTCCTGCACACTCTTTCAATACCCATGGTGAGATTCCATCCGGTCCAACAGCTTTTCTCACATCCAGCTCCAATAGGTGCTTCTTGACCTCATCTCTTGTAATTTCGAACCTTTCCAAGGTCACCTGGTTTGCTGCCACCTCTCCTAGCAACGTGACTTCTCCCTGTTCTATTGTAAAGACCTCCTGGAACCTTTTGTTGAGTTCTTCACACATCTCTTTGTCTTTCTCTGTGTACCTGTCCTCGCCCACCCTAAGTTTCATCACCTGTTCCTTCACTGTTGTCTTTCTCCTGATGTGACTGTGTAGTAGCTTTGGTTCGGTCTTGGCTTTATTAGCTATATCATTTTCATACCTTTTCTCAGCTGCTCTTCTCACACTAACATACTCGTTCCTGGTTCTCTGGTATCTCTCTCTACTTTCTGGTGTTCTGTTATTACGGAAGTTCCTCCATGCCCTTTTGTTCAGCTCCTTTGCTTTCATACATTCCCTATTAAACCACGGATTCTTCCTTTGCTTCTCTGTTTTTTCCTGTTGGGATGGGACAAACCTGCTTACAGCCTCCTGACATTTTTGGGTGACATAGTCCATCATGTCTTGTACAGACTTATTTCCGAGTTCTGTGTCCCAATGTATATCCCATAGGAATTTGTTCATCTCCTCGTAGTTTCCCTTTCGGTACGCCAGCCCTTTGTTTCCCAGTTCTTTTTTGGGGGTGATAATTCCTAGCTCAACCAGGTACTCAAAGCTCAATACACTATGATCACTCATTCCCAAGGGGGCTTCCAACTTAACTTCCCTTATATCCGACTCATTTAGGGTAAATATCAGATCAAGCAAGGCTAGTTCATCCACTCCTCTCGTTCTTGTCGGTCCCTTGACGTGTTGACTTAGAAAGTTTCTTGTTGCCACATCCAGCAGCTTAGCTCTCCATGTATCTGAACCTCCATGTGGGTCTCTGTTCCCCCAATCTATCTTTCCATGGTTGAAGTCTCCCATGATTAGTAGCCTGGATCCGTTCCTGCTAGCCACAGAAGCTGCTCTCTCTATTATATTGATGGTGGTCAAGTTGTTTCTATCATATTCCTGTCTGGGTCTTCTGACATTCGGTGGGGGGTTATATATGACTACTACTATAATTTTCTGTCCTCCAGTTGCTATGGTGCCTGATATGTAGTCACTGAAACCTTCACAGTTCTGAATTACCATCTCTTCGAAACTCCAACCTTCTCTTAGTAGCAATGCTACACCACCTCCTCCTCTCCCTTCTCTCTCTTTCCTCACTACAAGTGAGGAAAGAGTGTGTGTGTGTGTGTGTGTGTGTGTGTGTGTGTGTGTGTGTGTGTGTGTGTGTGTGTGTGTGTGTGTGTGTGTGTGTGTGTGTGTGTGTGTGTGTGTGTGTGTGTGTGTGTGTGTGTGTGTGTGTGTGTGTGTGTGTGTGTGTGTGTGTGTGTGTGTGTGTGTGTGTGTGTGTGTGTGTGTGTGTTGTGTGTGTGTGTGTGTGTGTGTGTGTGTGTGTGTGTGTGTGTGTGTGTGTGTGTGTGTGTGTACTCACCAAATTGTCCTTGCGGGGGTTGAGCTTTGGCTCTTTGGTCCCGCCCCTCAACTGTCAATCAACTGGTGTACAGATTCCTGAGCCTACTGGGCTCTATCATATCTACATTTGAAACTGTGTATGGAGTCAGCCTCCACCACATCACTGCCTAATGCATTCCATTTATTAACTACTCTGACACTGAAAAAATTCTTTCTAACGTCTCTGTGGCTCATCTGGGTACTAAGTTTCCACCTGTGTCCCCTTGTTCGTGTCCCAGCCGTGCTGAAGAGTTTGTCTTTGTCCACCCTATCAATTCCCCTGAGAATTTTGTAGGTGGTTATCATGTCTCCCCTTACTCTTCTGTTTTCCAGGGATATGAGGTTCAGCTCCTTTAGCCTTTCCTCGTAGCTCAATCCTCTCAGTTCCGGAACGAGTCTGGTGGCATACCTCTGAATCTTCTCTAACTTTGTCTTGTGCTTAACTAGGTATGGACTCCAGGCTGGAGCTGCTTACTCAAGGATTGGTCTTACATAAGTGGTATACAGGGTTCTGAAAGATTCCTTACACAAGTTTCTAAAGGCAGTTCTTATATTGGCCAGTCTAGCATATGCCGCTGATGATATTCTTTTGATGTGGGCCTCTGGGGAGCTCTGGCTCTTTGGTCCCGCCTCTCAACCGTCAATCAACTGGTGTACAGGTTCCTGAGCCTACTGGGCTCTATCATATCTACACTTGAAACTGTGTATGGAGTCAGCCTCCACCACATTACTTCCTAATGCATACCATTTGTCAACCACTCTGACACTAAAAATTTCTTTCTAATATCTCTGTGGCTCATTTGGGCACTCAGTTTCCACCTGTGTCCCCTTGTGCGTGTGCCCCTTGTGTTAAATAGCTTGTCTTTATCTACCCTATCAATTCCCTTCAGAATCTTGAATGCGGTAATCATGTCCCCCCTAACTCTTATGTCTTCCAGCGAAGTGAGATTTAATTCCCGTAGTCTCTCCTCGTAGCTCATACCTCTCAGCTCGGGTACTAGTCTGGTGGCAAACCTTTGAACCTTTTCCAGTTTAGTCTTATCCTTGACTAGATATGGACATGCTGGGGCTGCATACTCCAGGATTGGCGTGACATATGTGGTATACAAAGTTCTGTATGATTCTTTACACAAGTTTCTGAATGCCGTTCGTATGTTGGCCAGCCTGGCATATGCCGCTGATGTTATCCCCTTGATATGGGCTGCAGGAGACAGGTCTGGCTTGATATCAACTCCCAAGTCTTTTTCTTTCTCTGACTCCTGAAGAATTTCCTCTCCCAGATGATACCTTGTATTTGGCCTCCTTCTCCCTACACCTATCTTCATTACATTACATTTGGTCGGGTTAAACTCTAACAACCAATTGTTCGACCATTCCTTCAGTTTGTCTAGGTCTTCTTGAAGCCTCATACAGTCCTCTTCTGTCTTAATCCTTCTCATAATTTTGGCATCGTCCGCAAACATTGAGAGATATGAATCTATACCCTCCGGGAGATCATTTACATATATCAGAAACAAGATAGGACCGAGTACAGAGCCCTGTGGGACTCCACTGGTGACTTCACGCCAATCGGCGGTCTCATCCCTCACCGTAACTCTCTGCTTCCTATTGCTTAGTTACTCCTTTCTCCACTGGAGGACCTTACCAGCTACACCTGCCTGTCTCTCCAGCTTATGCAACAGCCTCTTATGCGGTACTGTGTCAAAGGCTTTCCGACAATCCAAGAAAATGCAGTCCGCCAAGCCCTCTCTTTCTTGCTTAATCTGTGGCACATGGTCGTAGAAATCTATTAAGCCAGTAAGGCAAGATTTACCCTCCCTGAATCCATTTTGGCGATTTGTCACGATGTCCCTTCTCTCCAGATGTGATACCAGGTTTTTTCTCACGATCTTCACCATCACCTTGCATGGTATACAAGTCAAGGACACTGGCATGTAGTTCAGTGCTTCTTGCCTGTCGCCCTTTTTGTATATTGGAACCACATTCGTCATCTTCCATATTTATGGTAGGTATCCTGTCTCCAGTGACCTACTATACACTATGGAGAGTGGCAAGCAAAGTTCCTCTGCACACTCTTTCAGTACCCATGGCGAGATCCCGTCTGGACCAACAGCCTTTCTAACATCCAGATCCAGAAGGTGTTTTTTGACCTCCTCTCTCGTAATTTCGAACTCCTCCAAGGCCGCTTGGTTTACTTCCCTTTCTCCTAGCACAGTGACCTCACCTTGTTCTGTTGTGAAGACCTCTTGGAACCTCTTGTTGAGTTCATCACACACCTCTTTGTCATTCTCTGTATACCTGTCCTCGCCTGTTCTAAGTTTCAATACCTGTTCTTTCACTGTTGTTTTCCTTCTGATGTAACTGTGGAGTAGCTTTGGTTCGGTCTTTGCTTTGTTTGCTATATCATTTTCATAACTTTTCTCTGCTTCTCTTCTCACCCTGACATACTCATTCCTGGTTCTCTGGTATCTCTCTCTGCTTTCTGGTGTTCTGTTATTCCGGAAGTTCCTCCACGCTCTTTTGTTCAGTTTCTTTGCTTCCATACATGCCCTATTATACGATGAATTCTTTTGCTTCTCGGATTTTTCCTTTGGGCCGGGATGTATCTGCTTACTGACTCCTGACACTTTTGGGCGACATAGTCCATCATATCTTGTACAGACTTAGCTCTGAGGTCTGTGTCCCAAGGTATTTCCCTTAGGAAGCTTCTCATCTCCTCAAAATTTCCCTTTCGGTATGCCAGCCTTTTGTTTCCTAGTTCTTTTTCGGGATGAGGGGGGGGGGATAATTCATAGCTCTACCAGGTACTCAAAGTTCAATACACTGTGATCACTCATTCCCAAGGGCGCTTCCATCTTGACTTCCCTTATATCCGACTCATTTCGGGTAAATATCAGATCAAGCATTGCTGGTTCATCTGCTCTCATTCTTGTTGGATCCTTGATGTGCTGGCTTAGAAAGTTTCTTGTTGCCACGTCCAGCAGCTTATCTCTCCATGTTTCTGGTCCTCCATGCGGGTCTCTGTTCTCCCAATCTATATTCCTGTGGTTGAAGTCTCCCATGATTAGTAGTCCAGATCCATTCCTGCCAGCAACAGAAGCTGCTCTCTCTATTATGTTAATGGTGGCCATATTGTTTCTATCATATTCCTGTCTGGGTCTTCTGTCATTTGGTGGTGGATTATATATGACTACGACTATAATTTTTTGCCCTCCAGTTGTTACTGTTCCAATTATGTAGTAACTGAAACCTTCACATCCCTGAACAACCAACTCTCAAAATCCCAGCCTTTTCTTACCAGCAGGGCTAAACCACCACCACCTCTTCCTTCTCTCTCTTTCCTCATAACATAATAGTCCTGTGGGAACACTGCATTTGTTATTGTTTTCGTCAGCTTTGTTTCTGTGAGAGCTAACATGTCTGGTTGACCAGACCACACACTAGAAGTTGGAGGGACGACGACGTTTCGGTCCGTCCTGGACCATTCTCAAGTCGATTGTGTCATTCACAATCGACTTGAGAATGGTCCAGGACGGACCAAAACGTCGTCGTCCCTTCAACTTCTAGTGTGTGGTTTGGTCAACATACTTTAGCCACGTTATTGTGACTCATCGCCTATTATGTCTGGGTTTTCCTCTAGTACCCATTCTCCAAGTTCATTTGCTTTATTTGTAATTCTATCTATGTTAGTGTACATTGCCTTGAGGCTCACTTTCTACTGTCCCTTCTCAAATCTCCTCCTTGGTGAGTGTTCTGCTGGTGGAGGAAGCTGTGCCATGGGTGTGAGGATTTGTGAGGTGGATAGCAGGGTTGCAGAGGATACTGGGATGAGGGGTTTGGGGTCAAGTGAAGGGGGACATGGAGGGTATGGGGTGAAAGGGACGGGAGGACAGGAAGGAAGGGGGGGGGGTTTCTATGCAGAGGAGTGTGGTGGGGTTGCCCTCCCCGCTTATGTTACTGGGTAGCCGGTTGTGGGTTCCCCCCTCGCCTCTGGGGGTGATGTGTTGGGAGCTGTGGTTTCCTGGTTTTCCCCTCTCGCCCTGCGCTTCTTCCTTGCTTCTGCCGCCATGGCCCTCTCCTCCCTCGTCATGTTCCTCTTGAGGAATACTTTTTTGAATTCTCCCACATGTTGCAGGTGGCTTTTCTTTGTTAGAATCGTGTCCTTTGTGTTCTCGTTTGCATCACTATCTTTAACACACGGTCTCGGTCTTTTTTGTACCAGCCTAACCTGAAAACCTTCTCAATGCTATGCTCAGTCCCTTCCATGACTAGTGCCTTCAGTATTTCATTCACTGCCACTTTGTTCTTATCATTCTACTCTTTCCTATTAGAACCTTCCTGCTCTTTAATACCCACAGCTACCACTGCTCTTTTCCTTTCCAGCAGCTGGCTAGTGAAGCGTACCACTTCCTGTGAGGTGGCTGCTTTCATGGCTACCTCTCTTACTGCAGACATTACTTCAGAGTTGTTGTTTTTTTAGCATTTCCTCAAATGTTGCTTTTTTGTGGCATTCTCCTCCAAAATACTATTACCACATTCTCCCTGGGTGGTTATCTGAGTCGATACTGTTTTCTTTGAGGGCTCTAATCTCCTCCTTTGCTGCTGTCAGCTCTCTTTTTAGGTTGCTTATTTCATTCTTCATTTCCTGCATCATTTCCTGCATCTCACTCTTGATGTCCTCCAGAAACTGGGCAAACATTTCCTTCATTTCGTCACCTGAACTTTTCCCTGTTCCCCTGTTCCCCTGTTGCCTCTGTCTGTCATGCTTGACCCTGTTCCTAGTTGTACTGTGATAGGAATTGTCAGAAGGGCAGAGCGGGGTTGGGGAGAGATAGATAGATAGATAGAGAGAGAGAGAGAGAGAGAGAGAGAGAGAGAGAGAGAGAGAGAGAGAGAGAGAGAGAGAGAGAGAGAGAGAGAGAGATAAAGAGAGAGATATAGAGACAGAGGGGGGAGAGAGAGAGAGAGAGAGAGAGAGAGAGAGAGAGAGAGAGAGAGAGAGAGAGAGAGAGAGAGAGAGAGAGAGAGAGAGAGAGAGAGAGAGAGAGAGAAAGAGAGAGAGAGAGAGAGAGAGAGAGAGAAAGAGAGAGAGAGAGAGAGAGAGAGAGAGAGAGAGAGAGAGAGAGAGAGAGAGAGAGAGAGAGAGAGAGAGAGAGAGAGAGAGAGAGGAAGAGAGAGCGAGAGAGAGGGAGAGAGGGGTAGAGTTTGAGTAATGGGGATGTGGGGGACTGGGGAGTGGGGGGGGGCGGTGGTGGCAACCAGGTCAGGTC
The DNA here is from genome assembly GCF_040958095.1 of Procambarus clarkii. Classification (NCBI taxonomy): domain Eukaryota; kingdom Metazoa; phylum Arthropoda; class Malacostraca; order Decapoda; family Cambaridae; genus Procambarus; species Procambarus clarkii. Next base: position 4,973,580 of record NC_091166.1, read on the forward strand.
AGGTCAGATGGGGGGTAAGAGAAGAGGTGGGGTATAATGGGGTCCTAATGCCTCTTTCCACAAAAGGTGTTAATCCTTTCTTCCCTGACTGAACGTTTGCGTGTACCTGTGTGTGTGTGCGTTTTTGCATGTGCGTGCATACGTACGTGGGTGTGCGTGTGCGCATGCATACGTACTAGGGCGTGCGTGCGTGCGTGTCATGAGTTCCCGTAAGAGTTAACTTCTACCTAAAATGAGCCACTTTGAGATTTTAAGTATATATGCTATCCTGAACAAGAATTTCATAATATTTTACCTCGCACTATACCCCTGATTCATTGACCAGAAAGGGTGTGTGTGTGTGTGTGTGCACTCATCTATTTGTGCTTGCGGGGGTTGAGCTTTGGCTCTTTAGTCACGCCTCTCAACTGTTAATCAACTGGTGTACTGATTCCTGAGCCTACTGGGCTCTATCGTATCTTCATTTGAAACTGTGTATGGAGTCAGCCTCCACCACATCACTGCCTAATGCATTCCATCCGTTAACTAATCTGACACTGAAAAAGTTCCTTCTAATATCTCTGTGGCTCATGTGGGTACTCAGTTTCCACCTGTGTCCCCTTGTTCGCATCCCACCAGTGTTGAATAGTTTATCCTTGTTTACCCGGTCGATTCCTCTGAGAATTTTGTAGGTTGTGATCATGTCTCCCCTTACTCTTCTATCTTCCAGTGTCGTAAGGTGCATTTCCCGCAGCCTTTCCTCGTAACTCATGCCTCTTAGTTCTGGGACTAGTCTAGTGGCATAACTTAGGACTTTTTCCAGCTTCGTCTTGTGCTTGACAAGATAAGGGCTCCATGCTGGGGCCGCATACTCCAGTATTGGTCTTACATATGTGGTGTACAAGATTCTGAATGATTCCTTACACAGGTTCCTAAACTTAGTAAATCGTCAAAATCAGAAGATACAACTGACAATTTACTATAAAACCAAAAAAACGGCCAGCCTACTCATGAGAAACTCTCCAGACACAAAACAGAACGCTTTGAAAGAGACTAACGTCGTCTATGCCTTCAAATGCCCTCTTGGGGATTGTAAGCCTCAAAAAACTCAGTATATTTTGTGTCTCGAGGTCGAATATGTCGTCCAACAGAATTTCCAACTCTACTTTCCGGGCCATCTCACTCGGTCTGGACATAACATGACAGTTTATGCCCAGATTTAGGAGAGTGACTTGGTCCTCAGTGAGGTTAATTCCTGCAAGGTTCAGGAAGCCATCTCTTGGTCGTGGAATTGCCATAGGTCCTCCATATAATGTTGTTAGTTTCTTGATAATCCTTGTTTCAGTGTTGAGGTGATGTTGGTCTGTGAGGATGTCGAGGTGTTGTTCAATGCGGGTACGGATACTTTCGTCGATGTTGCTATTTCTCCACTCGTTTGTAGCATGAAGTAGTTGCGTTTTGTTGTCTTTGATTTCATTCTCTGCCTTGTATATCTGATCACGAATCAGATCCTGGCGATATTTTATCGTGAAGGCTTGATTCCTTGCTGCTGGGTCGTGCGCTTTAATATTAGTATATTTTGGTAGCAGTCTTTCCTGTAGACATATATTATTATATATACTGACAAATGCACAAACAAAGCATTAGACAATTGGCCATGTCTTACAGAGAATATCACAACATAAATACTCTGTAAGACATGGCCAATTGTCTAATGCTTTGTTTGTGCATTTGTCAGAAAAAGCTCACCAAATTGATTGGGAGAGTGCTTCTTCTATAACAAATTGTAAAAGCACCTATAACAGAAACATAATTGAATCTGCTTTGATACAGATCACCAAAGAAAGTAATTTGAATATTAGCAGTGGTCTATATAACTTAGATCCATTTCTAATAGATCAGCTAAAGGGCGATTTAAGTAGGATCATTGAAAAACATTTGTCTCACTAATTTATAGTACATATTTACCTCTTTATGTTATAATTACCTATGTATTATGCTTGTATGTCTGCTGTATCAGATGGGCCATTGGGCTACATCGGATGGGCCAATTGGGTGCATCTGATGGGCCAATGGGCCGTCTGCGTTGTCCAAGTATTGTACCTCACCTTACTTCACCACTCTCTCCTGCCTATTTATACCCATCACTCGATCTGTAAAATGACCTTCTGAAGATGTATTTAATATACGAAAGTACTTAAGGAAATTCCTGTTTCATTTTTCCTCCGTGGTCTGACATTGTCATATATATATATATATATATATATATATATATATATATATATATATATATCTGAAAACTCACACCCCAGAAGTGACTCGAACCCATACTCCCAGGAGCAAACGCAACTGGTATGTACAAGACGCCTTAATCCACTTGACCATCACGACCGGACAAAATGAGGTGATAGCCGAGGCTATTTGAACCACCCCACCGCCGGCACTCGGATAGTGCCGGATAGAACTCGGATAGAACAAACTAGCTGGGAATACGAACGACTGCACCCGGGAGTAAGGACTGCAGACGTAGTTGTGAGGAGGAGGCGATGGCCAGGAGACCGACTCCAACCCTTCAAGAAGTTGTGGAGGAGCACGGAGCCTGCAGAATGAAGCAGTACGGAGAAGACGCGCTTTTGGGTGTTGATTGAGGTCCTGGGAAGAGCATCAGTGTGTGTGGGGGTGTTCCCTACAGCAAGTCGTGAGCCGGGACCAGGAGCTTCAATTCAACCCTCAACAGAGAACGAGTCCACATCATTTATGGTGGAAGTAGGTAATTCAGTTTTCCCTCCCATTCCCCTTTAGTTAGCGATTAGCCAGAGTATCTTCTATGTCGTGAGCAGGGCTCACCAATGTCTATGTTTCTAGTAAGACACAGTTGTGAAGGGAGATGCTATAGAGCTCTCATGAGATATATATATGGTGTGTGATTGCACCTGTGGTTTAATGAAGAGATTACTATGACGAGGACATTTATATATACATGTCATTTATATTATAAGTTTGTGCCAGAGTATATATATATATATAAATGAGCAATTTAATAGTGTAAGGCTGTGTGCCTAGAGTTACCTCGTTATTATAAATATTGATAAAGTTACCTATATATACTGGAATTAATAAATAGTATATTCATATGTCTAGTGGTTAACTGTGATTATGCCAGTGTAGTGATATACTGTGAATACAAGGGAATAATAGGCGCCTCACGCCAATAGTGTGAGTATAGTAAGGTAGTGAGGAGAGTGAGGAGAGTGAGTGGGCGTGGCATCTCGTGAGCTGCCAAACGTTCGATAACACTGCATGTGGAGCTGGGAACGCACGTCAACTGGGAGTGTTGCCATCCCCGGAGTGTTCCAGAATTGTGAAGAGGCGGAGAGAAGGCTGCTCATTTATTCCTTTGCCATGTTGTTGATCCAGAGTTATGATTCTTTGATCATTTAAGTAAACTACAAAACCACCGCCGTGTTTGTGTTATCTCTCCATTACCTTGTTGCTATTTAGACTATCTAAGAGAGAGTGATTTAAACATATATATGCCTGTTACCAAATTTATTAGTATTCCCTGGGGCCACTACTATAATACTACTATTCCGCTGAGGTGTTACTGGACACGGGAAACACCAGTTGGCGACCTATAGTGAGCGGTAGAGCCCTCTGTCGGGGCGGGCACATGATCAAATGAAGTGATCGTGTTCTCACTCATCTTTAGGCTACGAGGCCAGCCTGAGACAGACTGAGAGACTCTCCTAGTGAACAGTGGCACCGTGAGGATCGAGTGAAGACCCGTGGGGCTACAGTAAGTAACGTTTATCACTACTAATACTTGGTGGTATTAACCAAGAAAAAGAAATAAAAATAAAAAATGTTGACTGCTTGGCTGTTGTCTGTGGTAAAGTAAGGGAAGACACGCAAAACACATAGTATGAACAATGAAACTTTAATTAACTTAAAAACAAATTATGAATAAGATAATTCCTTGGCTATGTACAGTACAAATTAACAAGTCAAAAAAATATAACATAAAAATAAGAACTATTGTGACGTTACTCTACAAATAAAATAAAGACAGAAAAATGATTAAACAGGTGCTGAGAATATAGCGCTAACTGAGAACATCCACCAATAAACAGAGCGTAAATCAGTTGGTTGTTCACAGCTTGAGAGCACAGGATATTCTAACTTCAATGACTGGTTCAGGCCCAGACATCGGCTAGGTAAAGGGTGCAGAGGTGCAGTGGTGCAGACGTCGATTCACCAATCAGAAGCAAGGAAGGCTGGAAATGGTAGTTTGGTGATCGGCGACGAGGAAGGGGGGAGGGTGGAGAGCAAGTGTGATGATACGTTTGCTCCTGGCAAAACGTATTTGACTCAAAATTTACTACACTTGCTTTTAGTATTTAGATATTTTAGATGTACTGAAGTAGCTTGATGGTAGGAAAGAGCAGGCCTAATCTCTCTTGAAGGAGATTATCATAACAGCTCTCCCCCGAAGCCTGCTCTTACGGGTTAAGTATTTCAGTGGCTGTTGAAGAGGTAGGAGTAGCTGTCTCTACCTCATAGACTCTGGAGAGGGCGTCGGCTATGATGTTGTCCGAACCTTTGATGTAGAAGATCTCCAGATTAAAATTCTGCAAGTACAGGGCCCAGCGTAGAAGACGTTGATTGCTGAATTGGGCCTGTTGTAGGAACTGCAGGGGATTGTGGTCCGAGTAGATGGTAATAGTCCGATTCCCCTGTAGGTAAGGTTCAAAATGTTGAAGATTCAGAACGATGGAGAGGAGTTCCTTTTCGATAGTGCTGTAGTTCTTCTGGTGAGGTTTCAACGTGTAGCTGTAGTAGCTAACAGGAAGAACCTCCTCGCCTCGTTGTTGCATCAGGACGCCCCGATGCCGGTGCCACTGGCGTCGACATTGATGATGAAGGGCTTCGTGATATCTGGAGAGGCGAGAATGGGATCAGAACATAGCAAAGATTTAAGTTGTTCAAAGGCAACGGTTTGTTAAATGGTCCAATGATACCGTTGCTTGGGGCTGGTCAGATTAATCAATGGTGTCGTTACCGTACTAAAATTCTTTACAACCCTACGATAGTAAGATGCAAGTCCAAGGAAGCGCAGGAGCTGCTTCCTGGTCGTAGGTTGTGGGTAATGCTGAATGGCTTCAGTGTGAATTGTAAAAGGAGCTATGCTGCCACTCCCTATCACATGACCCAGATAACGCACTTTACCTTTGGCAAATGTGGATTTGCCCAAGTTTATGGTAAGGCCAGCTGTCAGGAGCTTGGAGAACAATCGTTGCAGCTGGAGCAGATGTTCGCTCCAGGTGTTGGTTGCCACAACGATGTCGTCCAAGTAGGCCTAGGTGTGATCTAGGCCGTAGAAAACGCGGTTGACAGCTCTCTGGAAGGTGGCTGGGGCGTTACACAGTCTAAAAGAAAGGCGTTCATATCTGTATAAGCCAAAAGGAGTGGTGAAGGCAGATATTTCCCTAGCTCTCTCTGTCAGGCTTGTTTGGTAATAGCCTTTTAACAAATCAAGTTGGGATAAATATGTTGCATTACCTATTGCGTCAAGGATATCATCCATGCGTGGTAAAGGATAAGCATCCTTGATGGTCACAAGATTCAATTTCCTATAATCGGTACAAATGCGTACTTTACCGTGCGGTTTCGGCACCAACATGCAGGGTGAGGCCCAAGGGGACTCACAAGGTGTGGCCAGCCCATGATCCAGAAGGTATTGTAGTTCAGCACGCATAACTTCCTTTTTGTACGGGCTGATACGGTAGAAGGGTTGACGAATCGGCTGGGTAGCAGGAAGCAGCTGGATGTCGTGCTGAACCACCTTACACTCCTGGGGATCATCGTTAAACAACTTCTGATGTTCATGAAGAACTTTGATGAGAGGAGCACTATTGCTGTCTTGTAAATAGGTAGGTAGATCATTAAGGATTTCCGAGTTGGAAGGCACTGACTCAGAGTCATAGCTTTCCGGAGGAGAAGCAGGGAAGGTCTCACTGTGGAGGTATGGATCTTTGAAAGTGGAGAGTGACATTAACACAGTGGGGGGAATACCTTTATACTCCTTGAGTAGATTGATGTGGCACAACTGGGTCCTCCGCCGCCTATCTGGAGTCTCAAGAACGTAGTTGTGGTTGTTTCTACACTCCTTGATGAGGTAGGGTCCTGAAAACTTATTTTGCAATGGAGAACCTGGGATGGGAAAATATGCCAACACGAAGTCTCCTGGTTTAAATTTCCTTATTTTGCTGCGTTGATCAAAATGGGTCTTCATCCTCTCCTGAGCTTTCAATAAATGGTCATTAGCAAATTTACGTACTCTTTCTCTAGAATATGCTTTAAATTTTGAAGAAACTGGGCACATTCTGAGGGTCACTGAAGGTGGCATTACGGAGAGAGTCTTTAAAAGCTTTGACAGTAGTACGGCACTTACATCCGTAGAGCATCTCATAAGGAGATACTCCTAGAGACTGATTAGGGAGACTTCTGAAAATGCGCATGATGAGGTCAAGTTGTTTATCCCAGTCTTTTAAGGTTTCATTGCAAAATTTCTTTAGGAGTGCTTTTATCGTTTGATGACTACGTTCAAGAGAACCCTGTGAAGCAGGATGATAGGGGCTGGACATACCTGAGTGATGTTGAAATCTTCCTGTGTCTTCTTGAAGAGATCACTGGTGAAGTTGGTACCACAGTCACTTTGAACCTCCCGTGGAAATCCGTATTGAGTAAAAATCTTCATTAGTTGTTTCACCACCATAGCAGCCGTAATGTTCTTTACAGGAACTGCTATGGAGAATCTGGTGGTTGGACACAGGATGGTTAATATATAAGCATTGCCAGAACTGGTCCGGGGTAAAGGACCAACAAAGTCTATGATGAGTCTGTGGAAAAGCTCCGCGAGCACCTGGATAGGAATTAAAGGAGCCTGGGGAATAGGGATGTTAGGTTTCCCTGCCATCTGACATATATGACACTGTTGCACGTAAATTTTGACGTCTTTAACCATACCTGGCCGGTAGTAGTCTTCTCTGATTCTGATTTCTCTCATTCTTGTTGATTCCTTGATGTGCTGGCTTAGAAAGTCTCTTGTTGCCACGTCCAGCAGCTTAGCTCTCCATGTTTCTGGTCCTCCATGCGGGTCTCTGTTCTCCCAATCTATCTTCCTATGGTTGAAGTCTCTCATGATTAGTAGCCCAGATCCATTCCTGCTAGCAACAGAAGCTGCTCTCTCTATTATGTTAATGTTGGCCATATTGTTTCTATCATATTCCTGTCTGGGTCTTCTGTCATTTGGTGGTGGATTATATATGAATACGACTATAATTTTTTGCCCTCCAGTTGTTATTGTACCTGTTATGTAGTCACTGAAACCTTCACATCCCTGAACAACCATCTCCTCAAAATCCCAGCCTTTTCTTACCAGCAGGGCTACCCCACCACCACCTCTTCCTTCTCTCTCTTTCCTCATAACATAAAAGTCCTGTGGAAACATTGCATTTGTTGTGGATTTCGTTAGCTTTGTTTCTGTGAGAGCTATTATGTCTGGGTTTTCTTCTAGTACCCATTCTTTAAGTTCATTTGCTCTATTTGAAATTCAATCTATGTCAGTGTACATTACCTTCAGGCTCACTTTCTTCTGTCCCTTCTCAAATCGCCTCCTTGGTGAGTGTTCTGCTGGTGGGGGAAGCTGTTCCATGGGTGTGAGGATTTGTGAGGTGGATAACAGGGTCGCAGAGGATACTGGGATGAGGGGTGGGGGTCAAGTGAAGAGGGACAGGGAGGGTATGGGGTGAAAGGGGAGAAAAGACAGGAAGGAAAAAGGGGGAGGGGGGACTTGGTGGGAGGAGGGGGAGGGGTAAAAGGGTAGGGATTGGGTGTGGGGGGAGGGAGATTTGGCTGAGTATTTGAGTGGGGGCAGGGAGGGTTTGGGGTAAGGGGGTTTTCTATGCAGAGGAGGGTGGTGGGGTTGCCCTCCTCGCTGGTGTTACTGGGTAGCTGGTTGTGGGTTCCCCCCTCACACCTGGGGATGATGTGTTGGGAGCTGTGATTTCCTGGTTTTCCCCTCTCGCCCTGCACTTCTTTCTTGCTTCTGCCACCATGGCCCTCTCCTCCCTCGTCATGTCCCTCTGAAGGAATACATTTTTGAATTATCCCACATGTGGGATAATCCAAAGCAGGTGGCTTTTCTTTGTTAGAATCATCTCCTTTGTGTTCTCGTTTGCAAACACTATCTTTAACACATGGTCTCGGTCTTTTTCGTACCAGCCTAGCCTGAAAACCTTCTCAATGCTATGCTCAGCCCCTTCCATGTCTAGTGCCTTCAGTATTTCATTCACTGCCACTTTTTCCTTATCATTCCACTCTTTCCTATTAGAGCCTTCCTGCTCTTTAATACCACAGCTACCACTGATCTTTTCCTCTCCAGCAGCTGTGTGTGTGTAATTACCTAAGTGTAGTTACAGGATGAGAGCTTCGCTCGTGGTGTCCCATCATCCCAGCACTCTTTGTCATATAACGCTTTGAAACTACTGACGGCCTTGGCCTCCACCACCTTTTCACCTAAGTTGTTCCAACCGTCTACCACTCTGTTTGCGAAAGTGAATTTTCTTATATTTCTTCGGCATCTGTGTTTAGCTAGTTTAAATCTATGACCTCTTGTTCTTAAAGTTCCAGGTCTCAGGATATCTTCCCTATCGATTTTATCAATTCCTGTTAATACTTTGTATGTAGTGATCATATCACCTCTTTTTCTTCTGTATTCTAGTTTTGGCATATTTAATGCCTCTAACCTCTCCTCGTAGCTCTTGCCCTTCATTTCTGGGAGCCACTTAGTAGCATGTCTTTGCACCTTTTCCAGTTTGCTGATGTACTTCTTAAGATATGGCCACCACACAACCACTGCATATTCTAGCTTTGGCCTAACAAAAGTCTTGAACAATTTCTTTAGTATATCGCCATCCATGTATTTAAAAGCAATTCTGAAGTTAGAAAGCGTGGCATAGGCTCCTTGCACAATATTCTTTATGTGGTCCTCAGGTGATAGTTTTCTATCTAGAACCACCCCTAGATCTCTTTCTTTATCAGAATTCTTTAAAGATTTCTCACATAATATATAGGTTGTGTGGGGGTCTATGTTCTCCTATTCCACATTCCATAACATGACATTTATTAACATTAAATTCCATTTGCCAAGTGGTGCTCCATATACTTATTTTGTCCAGGTCATCTTGAAGGGCATGACAATCATCTAAGTTTCTTATCCTTCCTATTATCTTAGCATCATCAGCAAACATGTTCATATAATTCTGTATACCAACTGGTAGATCATTTATGTAGACAATAAACATCACTGGTGCAAGAACTGAACCCTTTGGTACTCTACTTGTGACATTTCTCCAGTCCGATACATTGTCTCTGATCACTGCCCTCATTTTTCTATCTGTCAGAAAATTTTCATCCATGTTAGAAGCTTACCTGTCACCTCTCCAATATTTACCAGTTTCCAGAACAACCTCTTATGTGGAAATCTGTCGAAAGCCTTTTTTAGGTTCAGATAGATGCAGTCAACCAAACCATCTCTTACCTGTAATATCTCTGTTACTCGATCATAGAAACTGAGTAAATTCGATACACAGGATCTTCCAGATCGAAAACCATACTGTCTGTCTGATATTATATCGTTTTTCTCCAGGTGTTCTACCCATTTAGTTTGAATTATTTTGTCCAATATTTTGACTATTACACTTGTCATTGATAGGGTTCTATAATTAAGGGGGTCTTCCCTGCTTCCACTTTTGTAGATTGGAACTATGTTAGCCATTTTCCACACATCAGCTACAACTCCTGTAAACAAGGATGCCTGAAAAATCAGTTGAAGTGGAATGCTGAGCTCAGGTGCACATTCTCTCAGAACCCATGGTGAAACTCCATCTGGACCAACTGCTTCGTTCTTAATTAGCTCCTTGAGCATTTTTTCCACTTCGTCTCTAGACACCTCTATGTGCTCTATGCTGTTCTCTGGAATTCTTATTGTGTCTGGTTCCCTGAAGATTTCATTTTGTACAAACACACTTTGGAACTTTTCGTTTAATGTTTCACACATTTCCTTTTCATTTTCCTTGAATCTATTTCCCATTTTTCAACCTCTGAATATTATCCTTTACCTGCAATTTATTGTTTATGAATTTATAGAATAGATCTGGTTCTGTTTTACATTTGTCTGCAATCCCTTTTTCAAAATTTCATTCTGCCTCTCTCCTCACTGCCGTGTAGTTCTTTCTCGCATCTTTGTATCGCTGGTATGTTTGGGGTTTGGCCTCTTCCTGTATTAATTCTATTTTTGTGTCTTTTGGTCTCTGGCCCTCTCGCAATTTCTGTTGAACCAATCCTGTTTCCAAGTTCTGCATCTCTGTTTTGGTATAAATTTTTTTGTGCCTTTATCATATATTTCACAAAACTTGACATACATCTCATTCACTTCCTTCCCTAGCATCAAGTCTGTCCAATTATACTCACCAAAAATTTTCTAAGGTTGCCATAATGTCCTCTCCTAATGTCAGGTTTTTCAATTGCATCAACCTTCTTATTTTCTTCCAGATTATAACGCATTGCATACTTTATTCCCAAAAAGACATGCTCACTTTTATCCAAGGGAGGAAGGTACTGAATGTCAAATATTTCTTCCTCCTTCCTGGTAAATATCAAATCTAGCATGGAGGGAACGTCCCCTTCCCTCATCCTCGTAGCTTGTTTAACATGTTGATACAAGAATGTTTCCTGGATGAGGTATACAAATTTACAGGTCCAAAAATCTTCTGTTTTAGCTTCATATGCTTCCCAGTCTATGGATTTCAAGTTGAAGTCGCCAACTATCAACAGTCGTGAACTATCGTTATCCGCTCTCGCTATGATCTCTCTCATTATTGTTATAAGACCTTCTCATTTACTATCTAGCTCCTCCTTTGACCATGTGCTGCTTGGTGGTGGACTATATGCATTTATGATCATTAGTTTATCATCCTCATGGCAGATCTCAAGTGCTCTTATGTCAACTTCTTGTGGATTGACAGTCATTACTTCCTTCAGCTTTAGGTGTTCTTTCACCGGCACAGCAACGCCACTGCCTTTCCTAATTTTTCTGTCCCGTCTCCAAATTGAGTAGCCCCTTGGGAATATGACCTCATTTAAAATAGCATCTTCAAGTTTTGTCTCCGTGAGTGCAACAGTGTCTGGTGTCTGCAGCTGTATTACATCACTTAACTCCAGTATCTTCGATCTTACTCCATCAATGTTGGTGTATGCAATCTTCAGGAACTTGTTCCCCCTCTTCTTATTTTTCACTCCCCCTCTCTCTAATGATTTTGTTGGATTGCCTTTATGTACCACTTTACTGGTCTGCCTACCCCTATCACTTTGTAGAAAAAAGAATGGATTTCTTCTTCATTCCTACTCTCATTTAAACGTTTTGCCTCGGCGAGGTTCAGTTTCAGCTTCTCTCTATCTTCTTTTGAAAGATCTCGTCTTAACGACCACACTTTCCCATCCTCATCACTCTGTAATTTTCTAGCATTCCTTAGTACTTCTTCTATCTGTTTGGCACCATTTAAGGTGATCCTCGAAGGTCGATCTTTCGCTTTTACATATCTGCCTATTCTCCTGTAGTCGCACACATTCTCTATGGTTGTAAGACCTTCCACGAGGCCAACAATTTTATCTACTTCTTTTGCTTCTTCTACAGCTCTTTCTGACCTAGATGTTATCTCCTTTTCTTTGCAGCCAAAAATGATCAGGGACTTACTCCGATCAACTGTGTTTTGCACCAACTTCGGGTTATATGCCAATTCTTTTCTCACTTCTAGCCTAATGTTTGTTTTATCTTGGTTGCTGCAGTGTTTGACTTCCTTTACTGCTTCTTCATTTTTTTCCTTCTCCTTGGCCACTTGTGCATAGGTGAGTTGCATATCTTTCTTGCACTGTTCTATTCCCTGTGTAACTTCCTCTAAGCTGACAAAAGCTGTTTCTCCTGTTGAATTTCCTTACCTAACCTATTGTAGTCATTTAAGTTTAAATTTACTTTAACTTCTTCCATAGCTATTTTTAAGAGTTTATTTTCTTCTTCCATGGCTTTACAATTTGTTTCCAATTTATTCTTATCCTTGCACAAGTCTTTCACTAAACCCTTGTAACACTGTAAAAGTGTTTGGTTTAGGTTAATACATACATAGAGTACATGAGTCACAAACAAGGATCGGAGAGGCGCCAGTTGTCTGCCTGAGATCTCACACCTCTAACCGTTAACGACCCCAAGTGACCTGAGGTCAGATCATGAGAATTTCACCTTGCTTCCGCTAAGCGTATAATTGGAGCCGGGTAGCCTTCAAACAGGCCGACGTTTAAGGAGTGGCTTGGTAGTGCCGGAGGCTATCTACTTGTGGGCGGAGTTAGCTACTAGGTTCCCCAATATAAACTCGGAGAGCTATCGAGCATGAAGCAATAGGAGACCGGCCAGCGGAGCAGAGCAGAGGCCAGCCGTCGAGATAGGCCGTCACCAGACGGGGGGTGACGCTGCCTGAAAATTGCAGACCCCCCCCCCCCTCTCTATTCAACTTAGACTCAGTCCTCGGTGAGTGAACATTTAGGTGACTTGGTCGTGTTTACATATGTTGTGTGATGATCAGGGGCAGTCAAGTTGTAGGGTTCTCGAATTCTTGGATGATGACTCACTTTGCATATTAAACTAGAACATTTTAATTGAATTGCTAAATTATGATACTTCATGTGAAATATAATTATGAATTTATTATTTAAATTGTGTTTAACTTTGTTCCCTAGAGATTTTGAGTTGAGATGAGAAAGCCTCTGTAGTTACTGGTTTCATGGTTTAGAATGAGTACATGATAAAGATGGGACCATACTAATAATGATCTCTTGATAACATCTTTTGAGAATTTTGTGATACAGACAAGTTCCATTCCTTGTCTTGTATGTAATGATCATGAATGGATGGTGGCAGCATTTCGTCTTCTACTATCTACTCTTCTACTTCTACTAGCTACTCTTCTACTTCTACCTATCTACTCCTCTCCCTCCACCCCTCTCTGAACTCTCACTTTCAACTAATGACCCTCCTCACTCCTCCCACTTCTCTCCCTCTCACCCCAAACCCTCACTAATTACTTCACTATGCATTTCTTTCCTTTCGTTATCTCTTTTACGTTTGAGGCAATGATTCTGTATTCTAGAGTTCTCTCTAGAGTTTCGGGTAGCTGATCCAGTTACGGCGCCTTGTAGTCTTAGCACCTAGGTAGTCAAATACCTAGGTTACAAGGTGTTGAACGAGAGAGGTTGCCTTAGGAACTCTGGAGGTGCTCTAGAATAGTTAGCTAACTGGGGACGGGATAACGGACTAGAGAGAGCTGTTTCCCCCGGCCTCGTTAGTTAACTGGGGGGTGGAATAATGGACAAGAGAGAGCTATTTCCCCCACCCCCCGTTACAATGATGGCAGCGGTGTTGAACAATGTTGTAGGTAGTTGGTGTTCTTTTAACATTGTTCAGTCCCACGTGTCTTTTTGCCGCTCAGGCGCTATCAGGGAGATCTTGACAAGTGTTTTACTTTCGCGATTTAGCGAGTTTTTTTCAGGCTAGGAGATTGTGATTCTCTAGTGTTGTGGTTTAGTGATTTTGTGAGTTTTGTGGTGTTCAGGGAATGTTCACCAGAACTTGCGTGTGTAGTGATTGATGTTAGTGATAAGATTTGGTGATTTGGGAACTTAGCGGTGTTGGTAGTGCAGGTCAGCTGAGTGTGACAGGTGACCTCGCATGTCCCACGGGGACACCCAGCCACCGCTGGTCTCCAGGTCAGTGGGGTGTGGCAGGTGTAGTTCTTAAATAGATTTTAAGTAGTTTTTAGTGGTTCTGCTCAGATTATTGCGATCGACTGTTTTACTCCATTTGAACGCAATAACCCGAGGTGTACTGGTATTGTACAGCATGCTAGTGTGGACTAGTATGTCAGTAGACTTCACGTTGGGGACGCTCGACGTTAGATAGTCTGGTCACAGGGGTGGCAACAGTTTTGAGTTGTTGACCGGCGGAGAAGCTAGGAAAACACTCTGGGTCACGTAGGTGGCTGTAGGTTAAGGGTGGGAGTAACGGTTAATTATGTACTTAAGATTAGGAAAGGTACAGTTAAGTGAGGCTAGTGTTTGTCTATTAGTATTGATTTTTTTGTGTGTGACAAGTTAAAAGTAGTGATGCCCTTATTCTCTCTTCTCTAACTTTACTCTGTTACTGTTTTATGTTCCACCAAGTCAATATCATTCAGAGTTAATTGGATTATTAAAAAAAAAAAAAAATTGAAGTGTAGTTGTTGCCAGGAGGAGAGCGTTATGATATAACTGTGTAACCCTATACAAACTACAGGGTCACACAACAGCATGGAACACGGGTATTGTCGCCTTTATGTTCAATTCACAGGTGGGAGCCAGAGGAGAGGCGCGACGCATATACAGAAGAGGGAGACGGCTGCTGTGTACCACACTCAGGGGCGTTTATCACCACCACCACGACCAGCCCACTACCTGGAGGTCATGGCTCCACCACCACCACCACCCCAGGGGACCCCAAGATCCCGACCCTCTCGGTCGGTCAACATTGGTCTACCCAGTGGACCCCAGGACGGACGGACCCCAGTGGACCCCAAGACTTACGGACCCCCAGTGGACCCCAGGTCGTTCTGCAGACGACCCCAGACGACCCAGTAAAGATGGAAGAGGAGCAACAACGACTCCAGTCTGTCCCACCAACATCGGTCTACCCAGGATGGACCCCAGGACGGACAGACCCCCAATGGACCCCAGGTCGCTTGTCAAAGACCCATGGGAGAAAGAAGAGAGAAGAAAGAAGAGAGAAGAGAGAAGAGAGAAGAAAGAACAGAGAAGAGAGAAGAAAGAAGAGAGAAGAAAGAAGAGAGAAGAAAGAAGAGAGAAGAAGGAAGAGAGAAGAAAGAAGAAAGAAGAAGAAGAAGATAAGACAAGCTGAGTGAGACACGATGCCTCGTGTCCCTTGCTGGTATCAGCATCATTGCATGGAGCGTAATTGCAAGACAGGATCGTTTGCCTTAACTGGCCGCCCCTCCTACAAGCATGTTGCTCTGTTGAGTGATTCTTCCTGTGTCATGCGGACTTGATGTGGCTGTCAGAAGTAGCTCTCTGAAGGAGGCGTGCTGGAGCAACAGGGAGGAAGAAGAGTAGGATGGGATTTCTACTGTTGGCAACTATATGAAGGTCTCGAAACTTGTAGTCCCTATAGCTGTGAAGAACCCCAATATACGTCTCTCATGGTGACTGACGTAGGGCCAATTACAGATCAGCTGGGACAACCGAATTCCACGGTCCTGTGCGCAGTTCAAGTAGTAACGGCTTTCGGGTTGACCAAGGGTTGTTGTGCGTTAACGACGGAGAAGCGACGGAGGCAGTTGTGTTGAAGAAATGTGGTACAGGATTATCTACAAGACCAAGCAGTGACGTCGCCCAGCCAGAGACAATGGACGTCTGTCTACATATTTCATTTTTTAGAGTAGGATGATGTATATTTGTTTAGCTAGGATGTATTCTTTTCGTTAATAAAGTTGTCGCACACAGCTAGCTTGCTTTAGCAGTGTTGCAAAAACTTTATTTTCGGGGAGAAGGGGAGATGTAACACTGTAAAAGTGTTTGGTTTAGGTTAATACATACATAGAGTACATGAGTCACAGACAAGGATCGGAGAGGCGCCAGTTGTCTGCCTGAGATCTCACACCTCTAACCGTTAACGACCCCAAGTGACCTGAGGTCAGATCATGAGAATTTCACCTTGCTTCCGCTAAGCGTATAATTGGAGCCGGGTAGCCTTCAAACAGGCCGACGTTTAAGGAGTGGCTTGGTAGTGCCGGAGGCTATCTACTTGTGGGCGGAGTTAGCTACTAGGTTCCCCAATATAAACTCGGAGAGCTATCGAGCATGAAGCAATAGGAGACCGGCCAGCGGAGCAGAGCAGAGGCCAGCCGTCGAGATAGGCCGTCACCAGACGGGGGGTGACGCTGCCTGAAAATTGCAGACCCCCCCCCCCCCTCTCTATTCAACTTAGACTCAGTCCTCGGTGAGTGAACATTTAGGTGACTTGGTCGTGTTTACATATGTTGTGTGATGATCAGGGGCAGTCAAGTTGTAGGGTTCTCGAATTCTTGGATGATGACTCACTTTGCATATTAAACTAGAACATTTTAATTGAATTGCTAAATTATGATACTTCATGTGAAATATAATTATGAATTTATTATTTAAATTGTGTTTAACTTTGTTCCCTAGAGATTTTGAGTTGAGATGAGAAAGCCTCTGTAGTTACTGGTTTCATGGTTTAGAATGAGTACATGATAAAGATGGGACCATACTAATAATGATCTCTTGATAACATCTTTTGAGAATTTTGTGATACAGACAAGTTCCATTCCTTGTCTTGTATGTAATGATCATGAATGGATGGTGGCAGCATTTCGTCTTCTACTATCTACTCTTCTACTTCTACTAGCTACTCTTCTACTTCTACCTATCTACTCCTCTCCCTCCACCCCTCTCTGAACTCTCACTTTCAACTAATGACCCTCCTCACTCCTCCCACTTCTCTCCCTCTCACCCCAAACCCTCACTAATTACTTCACTATGCATTTCTTTCCTTTCGTTATCTCTTTTACGTTTGAGGCAATGATTCTGTATTCTAGAGTTCTCTCTAGAGTTTCGGGTAGCTGATCCAGTTACGGCGCCTTGTAGTCTTAGCACCTAGGTAGTCAAATACCTAGGTTACAAGGTGTTGAACGAGAGAGGTTGCCTTAGGAACTCTGGAGGTGCTCTAGAATAGTTAGCTAACTGGGGACGGGATAACGGACTAGAGAGAGCTGTTTCCCCCGGCCTCGTTAGTTAACTGGGGGGTGGAATAATGGACAAGAGAGAGCTATTTCCCCCACCCCCCGTTACACCCTCAAGACATTCAACTTTGCTATTTAAATGGTCATTACTTTCTTTCAATTTACTAATTATTTCTACATGAGAGTTTACTATAGTGTGTGTGTGTGTGTGTGTATGTATTAGCCTAGTTGTGTTTGCAGGGGATGAGCTATGGCTTTATCGGCTCGCCTCTCAACTGTCAATGTATTTTTTTCACGCACACACACACACACAAACACACACATATACACAAACACACACACACACATACACACACACACACACACACACACACACACACACACACACACACACACACACACACACACACACACACACACACACACACCGAACTAGCCTCTCAGGTAGTCTCACCTCCCAGGTCACATCCCAGGTCACCTCCCAGGCCACCTCCCAGGTCACCTCCCAGGTTGCATCCTCCCCAACTCAGCCCTCCTATACCTCCCCCCTGCCTCAGCCTCCCAAAACCCCCCTGTCCTTTCCACATTTGCACCTCCCCAACGATTCCTTTGCCCCTGCTACATCACACCTGTCAACGACCCCAGAGGGTCAAGCCATGCCCTCCCCAAACCCACCTTCCCATCCCCCCTCCCCAACTACCCCTTCCTACTCCCCTGCCCCTTCTACCCCATTGACTTCAATTCCATCTACTCAATCCCAGCTTCCACTGCACCCCTCTTCCACTCACCCCCAAACCCCACCCAACCCTCACCCTTCCTATGCACCTCCAGCCCACATTTAACCCCGTCACCTTGTGACCCCCTAACACCTTCCCCCATCTCCCTCTTCCCCTCTTCTACCCCAAAACCCCCACCTACCCTCGATTCCCCCCTAACTAATACACCCTCTCTTCCACTCCCAGCACCCATGCTCCATTCTCATCTCAGCCCTCTGCCCTCAGTATCCCTCTCCCCCCTCAACCTCTCAACCTCTATCTGACTCTCAGTCTCACTCTATTTCTCAACCCCCCTATGCTATTCAGATCCCTAACTTTCAGACCCATTATGCCCTTCCTACCCCCCTAGATGCCCGCAGACCCCATTCGCCTACCAGGCATTCCCAGGCACCCCCCCTAGCACCCCCCCCACAGCCCCCACTTGCCCCCCAGACACCCCCAGTTCCCCCCAGACACCCCCAGTTCCCCCCAGACCCCTGGTGAAAGGGGGAACTCTGACACCCGAGTTTCCAAGAAGAGTCTCAAGGTTTGGTACACCAATGCTGATGGGGTAGCCAATAAAGCAGAAGAGATAAAAGAAAGAGTTAGTGAGGCAGACCCAGACATAGTGGCAATAGTGGAAACTAAAATAAATGGCATGATCTCGGATGCAATCTTTCCAGAGGGGTACCAGGTGATAAGAAAAGAAAGGACACAGAGACAGGGAGGAGGAGTGGCACTACTAATAAAGCGGAAATGGAAGTTTGATGAGCTGGAAAATCCGGGTACCAATGAAAGCACGAGCTTCATACATGGAACTCTGACAGTGGATGGGAAGAAGATTGTAATCTTGATACTCTACAATCCCCCACCAAACAGTAGAAGGCCCAGGCAGGAGTACGAGGACAGCAACAAGACATGTATAGATGAACTGCAGAGGGCAGCAACTTTAGCGCATAGAATGAGAGCGAAGCTGCTGGTCATGGGGGACCTAAATCACGGAGAGATAGATTGGGAAACGAGGAATCCCCATGGCGGGGAGGAGACCTGGGGAGCGAAGCTGGTAGACGTTATTGACAGGAATTTCCTAACACAGCATGTGAAAGAAGATACTAGGGAAAGAGTGAGGGGATACGCCCAGCCTATTAGATCTCATTTTCACCCAGAATGTAGAAGACATCGAGCAGTTGGAACATGAAATACCACTAGGAGCTAGTGACCATTGTGTCCTAGTCTTTGACTTACATGATGGAGCTTAAAATTGTGACCAAAGGACAAGAGGTCCGGGAAAGGAGACTTGATTACAGAAAAGGGGACTACAGAAGGATAAGGGACTACCTGGGAGAAGTGCAGTGGGAGGAAGAACGTAGAGGAAAAACAGTGCAAGGTATGATGAACCAAGTCATATTGAAATGCAAGGAGGCTGAAGAGAGATTTATTCCAACAATAAAGGAAAAAAGCAGGAGGGAATATAATAACCCATGGTTTAATAGACAGTGTCAGGAAGCAAAGGTGAGAAGCAGGAGGGAGTGGAGGAAGTACAGAAGACAAAGGACAGAGGACAACAGGATTAGATGTAACAGAGCTAGGAATGATTACATTAACATAAGAAGAGTGTCGGAAAGAAATTATGAGAATGATATTGCAGTTAAAGCGAAAAAGCAACCAAAATTACTACATAGCCATATAAGAAGGAAGATGTCGGTAAATGACCAAGTGACAAGACTGAGGAAAACAGAAGGGGCATATACAGAAAGCGACAAGGAAATCTGCGAGGTACTGAATGCAAAATTCCATGGAGTGTTCACAACCGAGCCTGAGCAGCTCCCATTGTTAGAAGAGATTACCCAAGATGAAAGACTATCAGATATAGAGGTGACAGCAGAGGATGTAATGAAACAGTTGACAACACTGGATGCAAATAAAGCTGTTGGACCAGACAAAGTATCACCGTGGATACTTAAAGAGGCAGCGCAGGCTCTCAGCGTGCCTCTGGCAATGATCTTTAATGAGTCACTTATGTCGGGGGAATTGCCCAGTTGCTGGAAGGAGGCAAATGTCGTACCGATTTTCAAAAAAGGTGATAGGGAGGAGGCACTTAACTACAGACCCGTATCACTGACAAGCATCCCCTGCAAAATACTTGAAAGAATAATTAGGCTAAGACTTGTTGAGCACCTGGAGAGCATTGGGTTTGTAAACAAGCACCAACATGGGTTCTGGACAGGGAAATCATGCCTAACAAACCTTTCAGAATTCTATGATAAAAGTACCAAGGATAAGGCAGGACAGAGAAGGCTGGGCAGACGGCCATATTTCTTGACTGCCAAAAGGCCTTTGATACGGTACCGCACATGAGACTGCTTATACAAACTTGAGAGGCAGGCAGGAGTAAGCGGAAAGGCCCTAGTATGGGTGAAGAACTACCTAACAGGAAGGAGCCAGAGGGTAAGGGGCGAGAAGTCGGACTGGCGAACAGTAACAAGTGGAGTACCTCAAGGATCGGTGCTGGGACCAATCCTCTTTCTAATTTACGTAAATGATATGTTTACAGGAGTGGAATCATACATGTCAATGTTTGCGGATGACGCAAAATTAATGAGAAGAGTTGTGACAGACGAGGATTGTAGGATCCTCCAAGAGGACTTAAACAGGCTGCAGAGATGGTCAGGGAAATGGCTACTGGAGTTTAACACCAGTAAATGTAAAGTTATGGAAATGGGATCAGGTGACAGGAGAACAAAGGGACAGTACACAATGAAGGGGAACAGCCTACCTGTAACGATTCGAGAAAGAGACCTGGGAGTGGATGTGACGCCTAATCTAACTCCTGAGGCACATATAAATAGGATAACGACAGCAGTGTACTCTACACTGGCGAAAATTAGAACTTCATTCAGAAACCTAAATGAGGAGGCTTTTAGGGCGCTTTACACTGCCTACGTGAGACCCGTCTCAGAGTATGCCACGCCATCATGGAGCCCCCACCTGAAGAAACACATAAAGAAACTGGAGAAGGTTCAGAGGTTTGCGACGAGGCTTGTCCCAGAGTTACGAGGGATGGGATATGAAGAGTGGCTGAAGGAACTGAACCTTACGACACTAGAGAAAAGAAGGGAGAGAGGAGATATGATAGGGACATATAAAATACTCAGGGGAATTGACAAAGTGGAAATAGATGAAATGTTTACACGTAAAAATAACAGAACGAGGGGACATGGGTGGAAACTGGAAACTCAGATGAGTCACAGAGATGTTAGGAAGTTTTCTTTTAGTGTGAGAGTAGTGGAAAAATGGAATGCACTTGGGGAACAGGTTGTGGAAGCAAATACTATTCATACTTTTAAAACTTGGTATGATAGGGAAATGGGACAGGAGTCATTGCTGTAAACAACCGATAGCTGGAAAGGCGGGATCCAAGAGTCAATGCTCGATCCTGCAAGCACAAATAGGTGAGTACAAATAGGTGAGTACACACACACACACACACACACACACACACACACACACACACACACACACACACACACACACACACACACACACACACACACACACACACACACAGATCGTGAGAGAAGAGAGAAGGTCGGAAGAAGAAGAGAGATCGGAGAAGATCGTGAGAAAAAACTTTGTAACACATCTGGAGAGAAGGGACTTCGTGACAAATCGCCAACATGGATTCAGGGAGGGTAAATCTTGCCTTACAGGCTTGATAGAATTCTACGATCAGGTGACACAGATTAAGCAAGAAAGAGAGGGTTGGGCGGACTGCATTTTCTTGGATTGTCGGAAAGCCTTTGACACAGTACCGCATAAGAGGCTGGTACATAAGATGGAGAGACAGGCAGGTGTAGCTGATAAGGTGCTCCAGTGGATAAGGGAGTATCTAAGCAATAGGAAGCAGAGAGTTACGGAGAGGGGTGAGACCTCCGATTGGCGTGAAGTCACCAGTGGAGTCCCACAGGGCTCTGTACTCGGTCCTATCTTGATTCTGATATATGTAAATGATCTCCTGGAGGGTATCGGTTCATTTCTCTCAATGTTTGCGGACGATGCTAAAATTATGAGAAGGATTAAAACAGAAGAGGACTGTTTGAGGCTTCAAGAAGACCTAGACAAGCTGAAGGAATGGTCGAACAAATGGTTGTTAGAGTTTAACCCAACCAAATGTAATGTAATGAAGATAGGTGTAGGGAGCAGGAGGCCAGATACAAGGTATCATCTGGGAGAGGAAATTCTTCAGGAGTCAGAGAAGGAAAAAGACTTGGGGGTTGATATCACGCCAGACCTGTCTCCTGCAGCACATATCAAGCGGATAACATCAGCGGCATATGCCAGGCTGGCCAACATACGAACGGCATTCAGAAACTTGTGTAAAGAATCATTCAGAACTTTGTATACCACATATGTCAGGCCAATCCTGGAGTATGCAGCCCCAAGCATGGAGTCCATATCTAGTCAAGGATAAGACTAAACTGGAAAAGGTTCAAAGGTTTGATACCAGACTAGTACCCGAGCTGAGAGGTATGAGCTACGAGGAGAGACTACGGGAATTACAACTCACTTCGCTGGAAGACAGAAGAGTTAGGGGGGACATGATCACCACATTCAAGATTCTGAAGGAAATTGATTGGGTAGATGAAGACAGTCTATTTAACACAAGGGGAACACGCACAAGGGGACACAGGTGGAAACTGAGTTCCCAAATGAGCCACAGAGATATTAGAAAGAACTTTTTTAGTATCAGAGTGGTTGACAAATGGAATGCATTAGGAAGTGATGTGGTGGAGGCTGACTCCATACACAGTTTCAAGTGTAGATATGATAGAGCCCAATAGGCTCTGGAATCTGTACACCTGTTGATTGACGGTTGAGAGGCGGGACCAAAGAGCCAGAGCTCAACCCCCGCAGACACAATTAGGTGAGTACAACTAGGTGAGTACACACACACAGAGAGTCCAACATGTCGATGTTTTCGGATGACGCAAAGTTGATGAGAAGAGTTGTGACAGATGAGGATTGCAGGATCCTCCAAGAGGACCTGAACAGGTTGCAGAGATGGTCAGAGAAATGGCTACTGGAATTCAACACGATCAAATGTAAAGTTATGGAAATGGGACTAGGAGATAGGAGACTAAAGGGACAGTACACAATGAAGAGGAACAGCCTACCTGTCACGACGCGTGAAAGAGACCTGGGTGTGGACGTAACACCTAATCTATCTCCTGAGGCACATATAAATAGGATAACAACAGCAGCGTACTCTACACTGGCAAAAGTAAGAACATCATTCAGATACCTAAGTAAAGAGACATTTAGGGCGCACTGCCTACGTGAGGCAAGTCTTAGAGTATGCCGCCTCATAATGGAGTCCCCATCTGAAGAAGCATATAATGAAACTGGAAAAGGTTCAGAGGTTTGCAATGAGACTCGTCCCAGAGCTACGAGGGATGGGGTATGAGGAGCGCCTGAGGGAAACTGTGCCTTACGACACTTGAAAGAAGACGGGAGAGGGGGGACATGATAGGAACGTATAAAATGCTCAGAGGGATTGACAGAGTGGACATAGACAAAATGTTCACACGGAATAGTAACAGAACGAGGGGACATGGATGGAAGCTTGAAACTCAGATGAGTCACAGAGATGTTAGGAAGTTTTCTTTTAGCGTGAGAGTAGTGGGAAAAGGGAATGCACTTCAGGAACAGGTTGTGGAAGCAAATACTATTCATAATCTTAAAACCAGGTATGATAGGGAAATGGGACAGGAGTCATTGCTGTAAACAGCCGATGCTCGAAAGGCGAGATCCAAGAGTCAATGCTCGATCCTGCAGACACAACTAGGTGAGTACACACACACACACACACACTCTCACACACACACACACACACACACACACAAACACACACACACACACACACACACACACACACACACACACACACACACACACACACACACACACACACACACACACACACACACACACACACACACACACACACACACACACACAAATGAGCTTAGAGAATGGGTACTAGAGGAAAACCCAGACATAATAGATCTCACAGAAACAAAGCTGACAAAAACCATAACAAACGCAGTGTTCCCACAGGATTATTATGTTATGAGGAAAGAGAAGGAAGGAAGAGGTGGAGGTGAGGTAGCTCTGCTGGTAAGAAAAGGCTGGGATTTTGAGGAGATGGTTATTCAGGGCTGTGAAGGTTTCAGTGTCTACATAACAGGTACCATAACAACTGGAGGGCAAAAAATTATAGTCGTAGTCATATATAATCCACCACCAAATGACAGAAGATCCAGACAGGAATATGATCGAAACAACATTGACACCATTAACATAATAGAGAGGGCAGCTTCTGTGGCTAGCAGGAATGGATCTGGACTACTAATTATGATAGACTTCAACCATGGGAAGATAGATTGGGAGAACAGCGACCCGCATGGAGGACCAGAAAAATGGAGAGCTAAGCTGCTGGACGTGGCAACAAGAAATTTTCTAAGCCAGCACATCAAGGAACCGACAAGAATGAGAGGAGAGAATGAACCAGCAATGCTTCATTTGATATTTACCCTAAATGAGTGGGATATAAGGGAAGGTAAGATGGAAGCACCATTGGGAATGAGTGATCATAGTGTATTGAACTTTAAGTACCTGGTAGAGCTAGGAATTATCTCCCCCAAAAAAGAACTAGGAAACAAAAGGCTGGCATACCGAAAGGGGAATTATGAAGAGATGAAAAGTTTCCTAAGGAAAATACCGTGGGACACAGACTTCAGAGCTAAGTCGGTACAAGATATGATGGACTATGTCACCCAAAAGTGTCAGGGGGCAGTAAGCAGATACATCCAGGCCCAAAAGGAAAAATCCGAGAAGCAAAAGAAGAATCCATGGAATAATAGGGCATGTATGGAAGCAAAGAAACTGAACAAAAGAGCGTGGAGGAACTTCCGGAATAACAGAACACCAGAAAGCAGAGAGAGATACCAGAGAACCAGGAATGAGTATGTCAGGGTGAGAAGAGAAGCAGAGAAAATTTATGAAAATGATATAGCAAACAGAGCCAAGACCGAACCAAAGTTACTCCACAGTCACATCAGAAGGAAAACAACAGTGAAAGAACAAATATTGAAACTTAGAACAGGCGAGGACAGGTATACAGAGAATGACAAAGAGGTGTGTGAAGAACTCAACAAGAGGTTCCACGAGGTCTTCACAATAGAACAAGGTGAGGTCACTGTGCTAGGAGAAAGGGAAGTAAACCAGGCGGCCTTGGAAGGGTTCGAAATTACGTAAGAGGAGGTCAAGAGACACCTGCTGGATCTGGATGTTAGAAAAGCTTTTGGTCCAGACGGGATTTCGCCATGGGTATTGAAAGAGTGTGCAGAGGAACTTTACTTGCCACTCTCCATTGTGTATAGTAGGTCACCGGAGATGGGAGACCTACCAGAAATATGAAAGACAGGGAATGTGGTCCCAATATACAAAACGGGCGACAGGCAAGAGGCACTGAACTCCAGGCCAGTGTCCTTGACTTTTATACCATGCAAGGTGATGGAGAAGATCGTGAGAAAAAACCTGGTAACACATCTGGAGAGAAGGGACTTAGTGATAAATCGCCAACATGGATTCAGGGAGGGTAAATCTTGCCTGACTGGCTTAATAGAATTCTACGACCAGGTGACAAAGTTTAAGAAAGAAAGAGAAGGCTGGGAGGACTGCATTTTCTTGGATTGTCGGAAAGCCTTTGACACAGTACCGCATAAGAGGCTGGTACATAAGCTGGAGAGACAGGCAGGTGTAGCTGGTAAGGTTCTCCAGTGGATAAGGAAGTACCAAAGCAATAGGAAGCAGAGAGTAACGGTGAGGGGTGAGACCTCAGATTGACGTGAAGTAACCAGTGGAGTCCCACAGGGCTCTGTACACTGTCCTATCTTGTTTCTGATATACGTAAATGATCTCCCGGAGGGTATAGATTAATTTCTCTCAATGTTTGCGGACGATGCCAAAATTATGAGAAGGATTAAGACAGAGGAGGACTGCTTGAGGCTTCAAGAAGACCTAGAAAAGCTGAAAGAATGGCCGAACAAATGGTTGTTAGAGTTTAACCCAAACAAATGTAACATAATGAAGATAGGTGTAGGGAGCAGGAGGCCAGATCCACGGTACCATCTGGGAGATGAAATACTTCAAGAGTCAGAGAAAGAAAAGGACTTGGGGGTTGATATCACGCCAGACCTCTCTCCTGCAGCCCATATCAAGAGGATAACATCAGCGGCATATGCCATGCTGGCCAACATAAGAATGGCATTCAGAAACTTGTGTAAGGAATCATTCAGAACTTTGTATACCACATATGTTAGGCCAATCCTGGAGTATGCAGCCCCAGCATGGAGTCCATATCTAGTCAAGGATAAGACCAAATTAGGAGACACAGGTAGAAACTGAGTGCCCAAATGAGCCACAGAGATATTAGAAAGAACTTTTTTAGTGTCAGAGTGGTTGACAAATTGAATGCATTAAGAAGTGATGTGGTGGAGGCAGACTCCATACACAGTTTCAAGTGTAGATATGATAGAGCCCAACAGGCTCAGGAACCTGTACACCTGTTGATTGACAGTTTAGAGGCGGGACCAAAGAGCCAGAGCTCAACCCCCGCAAGCACAATTAGGTGAGTGCACATAGATGGAATCACAAGCAATGCAAGTGAACTAAGGGAAAGATCACAAGAAGTGAACCCATTAAACTACCCTGCTGGTCGGTGACCTTAATGCCAGGCACCTACGCTTTGATGCCAACTGTCATTAGCCCAATGTCATTGGACGGAAACTGCCACTCTTTGTCAGGGGAAGTGAAAACCTCAGGGTCGTGGGTGATGAACAGCCAACTCATCTCAGAGGAAAAAGATTAGACTATGCTCTCCTGCTGAATGCACAGGACACGGATGCCAGTACACACATTGTACACAGTTTATGTAGTGACCACTGGGCACTGATTACCACCATCGACATGAACAAGAGAAGGAAAGAGACGAATAAAAGAAAAAGATTATCACTCGAACTGGATATGAGGCCGCACTTCATAAACAGGATGAGTGACTGGTTCACGGAATACCAAATCCCAGACATTGATACATTTATTGATGACCTTAATAACCAAATAGAGCACTGTCTCCGAGTTCCGCGCCGTACGCTTGGGCGCAGTAACCCCCAGAAAAAGAAAATAAAATGGCATGAGAACGATTACATAAAGATGCTCAATGCAAATGTTAGGAGCATGAGTAGAGAGTACCGGAGGCATCCTACTGAAAGTAACCAAGTGCTATTTAAAACTGTGTGTCAAGTAGCCAGGGAAAAGAAGATTAGAGAGCGGGAAAGACAATGACTTGAATTCACTAGCTCTATTGGACGGGAAACATCTGCAAGACAAGTTTGGGCAAAAATTCAGATAGCTAAAGGGACAGAGCCCGGCCTGCGGTTCACAAAGGCCCTCAGGGTAAGGCTAAAGAACTAATACACAAATGGAGTGATGCATCCTCCTCCTCCTCCCTCCCTGCAGAAGTAAGCAGGGAACAGCTCCTGCGACATAATGACAGAAGGATTAGGATAACAAAAGCTCAATCTAGTGATGACGAGTATGGGGTACCAATCACAGCCCAGGAAGTAAAGGGGGCTATGAAAAAGGGTAAATATACAGCACCTGGTGAAGATGGCGTCACCTATGACATACTCAATGCATTGTGTGAAGTGTTTGGAAATCCACTACTCCACCTGTTTAACAAATCATTCCTAAGTGGAGTGTTGCCTACACAATGGAAACATGCAAATAATTGTGCTTCCAGTACCACATCTCTTTTTACCTGGTTGAAGGCATTTTTAAAGTCTAATTTAATTACTTAATTATTTTCTGGGAGGTGCCTAATATAGGCTCGTGCTGCATGAGCTGCTGCTTCACAGCCATGGGGGGACACTAATACCTAGTTGATGGGGTCGAAGCTTCGTTGCAGCTTCCATGCTGATGTTTCTGATAGCTGCCTTGGCAACGAGGCACCGAAGTGTGTTACCCATGGCAATGGGTCTGATTCCACCATCCTTCTTCTTAAGGGCAAAAAGGGATTTTCCGGAGAAGAAGTAGAAGAAGAAGAAGAAGATGGGTATAACTGTATCTGGAATCAGCTCAGTGAGGCAATTGTTGACAAACTTCGTGACCTTTGACAGTAGTGGCTCAGCAATTTAGCCGAGAACTGGGTTTGCCATCTCCTTGAAATGCTGAGGTTTTACTCCAGTGTATCCCCATGCTGAGCCTGGCAGTAATGACATGATAGATTGGTACACCTCTGACGCTTGGATGAAAAGAGGTCCTGTGTCTAGGACATTTGTGTTCTGAGTAGTGGGTTCCCATGGTACTCTGGGAGGGTGCTTCTCGTTCAGTGAGTCGGCAGTAGCAGCATTTCTAGGTGCGATTGTGTCTTCACTGGTCAGAGACTGAATTGTCCCTATTGTGCTACCCTATTAATTTTTGGGGGTAACTTGTGTTCCCTAGCTTAAAATTGTCATTGGTACTCTTCGGTCAACCAAGTCAGCTTTTGCGTTGAGGAGGGATGGGGATCAAGTTGTCAGCTCTGGGGAAATTATTTATTGCCCTAGTGACTGATGAGGCTAGTGACTTGCCTCCTCTTGCAGGTACGCCTAAGCAAATATTGCCAGCCAGGTGCAAATTATGCCATGCTTTGATGGTGGCCGCGGCATTAAGGTTTGCAGACCATTCGTTCACTTTCCTAAGATCTGTATATTTCCCTGCTGCAATTGGGCGTGCTGCTTTTGGAATGTGGGGAAGAGTTCTGGTGGTGGATGCTTTGATTGTCTCCAGGAGGTCATTAGATAACATGAATTTTGCTGGGATATGTGGGGCTGCCTGGAGGACCTGTGGGCCTTCTCTCTCTACACGGTTCTGTCCATGAACCCTCACAACCGTTGTGTTCGCGTAGGGTTCCATCGATTCTAAGGCTGTGAGATTCGTCACAAACTCGACACGTTCCTCTGGGTTGTCTGGGTGCACCTCTATTTGCATCTCTGGGTGAACGTCTGGGTTCATTGTTCCCAGGACCGTGTTCTTGACTAAGGGGTTCCAGGTTAGTTGTAGCAGTCCCCTCCATACCCGGGCGAGCTGAGACATCGGCGGGCCCTGGGCGGGCGTGGCGTGGGAGGGTGGACACGTGTGTAATGTAAGAGGGGTGGAAGGGTTGTTAGCTGTCCATCGCACTCACCACTTATGTGAGTACTTGTGTCTCCCTCCCTTTTGGTAGGAACCTGAATGCTTGCTGTGACCTGTGACATGTCTGAGTGCATGGAGGGTAACACATCTCTGCAACAAGCACTGTGTGGGCGGTGAATGGGTGGGTGAGAGCTGCTCGGGCGCAGGGTGGGCGGAGTGGTGTGGTGGCAGGATGTACAGTGGTGCGGTGAGACAGGCGGAGAAGGGGGGTGGCTGTGACCGGACACCCCTCGGCTTGAGTGGGGGAAGGGGGTTAGTGTGACACTTAAACACTAGTACAGTTTCCTAGTATATCACTGCACAATGGTGAATGAAATATATACCTGAAATCAAACACACTGTGAGCTCGAGTAACTCTAAAAATGAATGCTGATTTAGGTTTTTCTTTCCCCCTAACAAATTTCTATATATACTGGGTGGCACACGGGTGACCTCCCCAACCCCTCGCCTAACCGCACAACAACATCTCATCCCTGGTTCACTCTAGGCACTTCCCGCCACTCTTGCACCTTCCCAGGACATTCACACAGCACCCTGTGAAGGCTAGGCACGGTGACGTCAGGATGTCACTAGGTAATGGCTCAGAAAACAATGGAGCATCCTCCACGTGTCCGCCTGCCATGGCCGCATGTATATAAAATATTGTCGGGGAATACGAGGGGCGAGTAACAGTGTACACCAGATCTTTATCCCGGACACCTGGCAGGATCGCCAATGTCTATGTCTATGCCAATGTCAATACCTTAGTTGTCAGTATAAGTATAAGTATAAGTAACCGTTCTTGATATCCTGTCAACGGTCGCCAACGTCGGGGTCTCTCTCTCTACATATAATATATAATAATAATAATAATTTTTATTTAGGTAAGGTACATACATAAAGAGATTTTACAAAGTTTGTTGGCTTTATAGATAGAGCTAGTACATACAATGCCTAAAGCCTATACAATGCTTATATACAATGCCTATACAATGTACATACAATGCTTACGCAAAGCGTTTCGGGCAGGAAAAACATTAATGACTAAAGCTTAAAACTAATGGGTAAAAAGAATAAAATGTGTTGAGTACAAATAAAAATAGAGGTAAAAGAGGGGGGAACATTGTTGAAAAAGCAGCACAAATACAATTACAAATTATTACAGAAAATTGCATTCAAACAGCGTTGATTTGAAAAAAAAAAAAAAAAAAACATACATGTGTTGACAACAGAGGGGTAAGGTAGGTTACAGGGAATTTATTAGGTATAGCTTCGATTTTAACTTAAACTGGTTGAGAGAGGTACAGTCTTTAACATGGTTGGGAAGGTCATTCCACATTCTGGGCCCCTTGATTTGTAGAGCATTTCTGGTTTGATTAAGTCGTACTCTAGGAATATCAAAACTGTATTTATTTCTGGTGTGGTGCTCATGGGTTCTGTTACAACCTTCTATGAAGCTTTTGAGTTCAGGATTGGCATTATAGTTTAGCGTTTTATATATGTATAATACACATGAGAGAATGTGCAGTGACTTAATGTCTAACATATTCAGAGATTTGAGTAGGGGTACCGAGTGATGTCTGGGGCCAGAATTGGATATTGTCCTAATAGCAGCTTTGTGTTGAGTAATTAGAGGACGTAAGTGATTTTGGGTAGTAGAGCCCCAAGCACAAATACCATAGTTGAGATATGGATAGATAAGGGAGTAATAGAGAGTCACCAGGGCAGGGCGTGGTACATAATATCTGATCTTAGAAAGAATGCCCACAGTTTTTGAAACTTTTTTTGATATGTTTAGAATGTGTCCCTGGAAATTCAGCTTGTGGTCAATGAGAATGCCAAGGAATTTGCCATCTAATTTGTTACAAATTTGGGTATTGTTTATTTTGAGATTTATTTGATTAGAGGATTTATTGCCAAACAGAATATAGAAAGTTTTGTCAATGTTAAGGGTGAGTTTGTTGGCAGTTAGCCACAGATGGACTTTATTTAGCTCAGTATTTACTGTGGCATTTAGAGCAAGGGGATCAGGACTGGAGTAAATGAAGGTTGTGTCGTCAGCAAATAGAATTGGTTTGAGGTGTTGGGAGGCATTTGGAAGGTCATTAATGTAGATGAGAAAGAGGAGAGGGCCAAGTATGCTGCCCTGGGGAACACCAATGTTGATGGGTAGGGTGGGAGAAATTGTATTATTCACAGAAACATATTGGAGCCTGTCAGTAAGGTAGGATTTGAGGTATTGTAGGGAGTGTCCTCTGACACCATAATGATGTAATTTAAGAAGAAGGTTTTGGTGGTTGACAGTATCGAAAGCTTTACGCAGGTCCACAAATAACCCAACAGAGAACTCCTTTTTATCAAGAGCTGTATGAATCGAGTTAAGCATACTAATAAGTGCATCGATAGTGCTTTTTTTGGGCCTGAAGCCATATTGGCAAGGGCTAAGTATATTGAGTTTGGCTAGATATGAGTAAAGCTGCTTATAGATTAGTTTTTCAAAAATTTTTGACACGTTTGGCAGGATTGATATAGGTCTGTAGTTGTTAACATCTGTGAGATCACCACATTTGTGGACAGGCGTTACTCTCGCTTTTTTTAGAATATCTGAAAAGGTTTGGAGTTCAAGTGACTCTTTGAAGAGCAAAGCAATAGCAGGGGCTAAAGATCTGGAGGCTTTTTTGTAGATTAAAGTTGGTATCTCCTCAAGGGCACCAGACTTGGTTTTAAGGGAAAGGATTATCTCATTGACGTCAGTGGAATTAATAGGCTTTAGGTACAGAGACTGTGGATAGTTACCTGTAAGATAGTCCTTAATGTCAGTACTGGAAGATGGAATATCATTAGCAAGGGATGAACCAATGGAAGAGAAGAACCTATTGAACTCAATAGCAGAATCAGAGGCAGAAAGCTGACCATCGTTATTAGACAGGAGAGTCGGTTTGTTATTTAAAGACTTCTTTGATCCCAATATTTGTGAAATTGTTCTCCAAGTTGTTTAATGTTCCTCCTTATTTGGGTAAATTTATCTTCGTAGTATTTAGTTTTGGCTCGTCTAATTATCTTAGATAGCAATAATGAGTAATTCTTTGAAAATTCTTTGGAGACAATTCCTAACCTATACTTCTTCTCAAGGTCATGTTTTTTATTAATAGATTTAAGTATTCCCTTTGTAAGCCAGGGATTGTTAAGCCTTTTAGTTGTGACTTGTTTTGTAAGCATAGGACAGTGGGTATTATAAATGCTAATAGTTTTTTGAAGAAAAGATTGAACTGCTAGGTTGATGTCCTCTATGTTACCTAACTCGGACTCCCAGTTGACATTATCAGTAGCAGTTATAAAATTGTCTATAGCAGTTTCATTGTGTAGTCTAAAACGTGTCTCTCTTGACTCAAGAGGTGGTTTGCTAATGTTAGTTAAGAGAAATGTGGGGTAATGGTCTGTAGTGCTATCAGTGATTATACCTGAAGTAAGCGGAGAGGTTATGTTTGTCCAGATGTGATCTAGAGTCGTGGCAGTGCTATCAGTGATTCTAGTAGGTCTAGTGATTAAGGGTATGAGGAAGCAGGAATTCATACAGTTGAGGAAGCTAACAGCAGTAGGGTGTTCTGGCTCGCAGAGGTCAATATTAAAGTCCCCTGCGATAATTAGGTGGTTTTTGTTCAGTCTGTTATCAAGTATTAGATTTCTAAGGTTTGAGTTGAAGTCGGACACATCAGTGTTAGGAATTCTATAAACTGCACCCACAGACAGGACAGACTCGGCACCCTTGACTCTGAAGCTGGCGAAGATATACTCCCCATAGCAGTCTCTAGTTCTAATTTCTTTTAAGCATGTTAGTTCTTGGTGGTAGTAAAGAGCATTACCACCACCACTCTGAAGTTGACGACAGTTGTGAATTGCTGAGTAGTTAGGCATGTTAAAGAGTTGAGTAGTATCCTCTTTCAACCATGTTTCAGTAAGTATAATAAAATGAGAATTTGTTGTCAATAGCTTCAATCAAGTCACTAACATCATCGAAGTGTTTACCTAGGGATCTAACGTTCAAATTGATTACAGAGATATTGTGATTATGAGTTAATACATTGTTTACATCATGTGCTGCAAAATATCTGCAATTTAGATCATTAAAGTGATTATTGTCATAGATAGTGGATAAGAGGTTAAGTTCTGGGTCTATACTTGACTGCATAAAAAAAAACTGATTGCAGGAAAAACAAGGAAAGAAAGGCAAATTACAAGGTAGAAATAAGCTATAAAATAGGGAAAAAAATGTACACAATACTGTACAAAACAAACACA
This sequence comes from Procambarus clarkii, assembly GCF_040958095.1. Lineage (NCBI taxonomy): Eukaryota > Metazoa > Arthropoda > Malacostraca > Decapoda > Cambaridae > Procambarus > Procambarus clarkii. The sequence continues at coordinate 5,006,806 of NC_091166.1, forward strand.
AAAGGGGCTTACAGGGGTACAATGGAGTAGGAGTATGGCTAGGCTAGGCAACCTAGGTAATAAATGAGATTAAAGAAAAAAACATATAAACATGGACTATACAAAACACAAGATATAGATATACAAAATAAAAATATAAACAAGCCTAAGCAATACAAAAACAAATTGAGCAAAAATGAAAAATGAGGTAGATTGCTTACAAGTACTCTCAGGTACACTGTAAGTAACAATAGATAGATAATATATATCAATATAGATAAGAATGTCACGATACAATAAGATAAGCAATTACAGGAACAGATGAAAACAAATCTGCTGTAAAATAGAAAGTAATTATAGCAAAACACAACAATATAATAATATAACAATACAATAAGAGCTTACAAAGTATTGAGTCTGCTAAATTAGAGAATAATTATGGCAAAACACAACAATAAATGCAAGCAAACAAAAGAATTGAAACAATTAGAGGTAGAATTAAGGTCACTAGATAGCCATGGAGGATACACAAGTTTGGTGGAGAGAACAAAAAATCAGTAGAGACTGACAAGATGAATATATAAAAAAATTTGACAAATGATAATTGTAAAGTAAAATAATCTTAAAGATAATAAATTTTATTAAGCTTAGTTTTAACTTATAATTAGTATGAACTTAATTAAAAGAATAAAAATGAGATCAATAATTGATTTCAATAAATGACATAGATCAATACAAATAAATTTAAAATATAAATGGAATAGGGTAAGATTAGATTTAAAAGTAAAATTTTACAATGAAACTGAGGTAGATGCTTGCATAAGTAACATAGACACCACCCAGTAGTATTAGCGACAACTGTTACTCACCATAGCCCTGCGGGTCTTCACTCAATCCTCGCGGCGCCACTGTTCACCAGCAGAGTATCCCAGTCTATCTCCAGCTGGCCTTATAGCCAAAGACGAGTGAGAAGACAGTTTGCTCTCTCCCACCCGTGTGCCCACCCCGACAAGGGCTCTACTACTAACTGCAAGGTCGCCAACTGGTGTTTTCTGTGTCCAGTAACACGTCAGTGGTATTGTGGAATTGTGGTACTAGTGGCAGAGAGCTCACTCGTTAAATCTGGTCACAGGCAGGTATATGTCTCTAACACTCTCGCTTTTTGGAACTGTTCTATAGCACCAAGATATATGGAGTGATAATACAAACGCGAAGGTATTTTGTATTTTACTTAAAAACTTCAAGGTATTATATCCATATCAACAATGAAACATCAAGTACATGCAGAAAGTCACTCTCTCTTCATAAAACTGGGGCTCGTCTAGAGGGCAATATTCCCCCTCCTGTCAATGTCAGCTGGGCAGCCCTCCTCACTGTGCGAATGCTTATGTACTTGTTTCTTTGGCGTTAAGCACCTGATTCTTTAAATTTGCAGGGATCACTATGTTTGTAATCAACACAATATTTTCTATAATAGCAATAGAACGAAATGAATCACCACACTGATCTCGAGTTCAATAAATCATTTCTGCAGCAACAAACACGATATCTCACTATAGAGGCGTTATGCACGGCAGATCATACTATGATAATACATACAATTAAATCACCATACTGGCTTCAGACTCAGTAATTCCTTTCAAAGACGATAACACAATTAATCACTGCACACATGGAAATGTTATTCAACACACCAACATATACATATATATAGATCAATTCATCAATATCAATAATAATAAGATAAATACTGGGCATACAGCCTAACACCAATAACTGGTACACAATATATATTCTCTGACATAAGTTATCATATTAATGTCACATGAAAGAAATCATCAACGACACAGTAAACTCTTCAATAATTCCAGGTGCCTTCACACACCACATATATAAATATCGTGAGGGCTTTCACAGCCTCACTCTCCACAACTGTGCCTTACTGTGACATAGACATAAGTGAGCCTTGCTCACAACATAAAAGATACTCTGGCTAAATATATAGCTGGCTAAAGGGGAATTGGGAGGGAAACTAGAATCACCTACTTCCACCTCACTGATGTGGACTCGCCCTCCAGTGAGAGTTGAATTGCTGCTCCTGGTCCTGGCTCTCGCCTCGTTGTAGGAAACGCCCCCACACACACACTGATGCTCTCTCCAGGAACCCAATCAACATCCCACAATAAATGCGTCGTCTCCGTGCTCTGTTCTCTGCAGGTCCGTGCTCCTCCACAACTTCTTGAAGGGTTGGAGTCGGTCTCCCGGCCGTCGACTTCTCCTCACAACTACAGCTGCCAACCTACTTCTCGGGTGCAGTCGTCCTAATTCCCAATTAGTTTTCTTCTCCCACTGCTTCCCGGTGGACTGGCCCAGCCACTACGTCGTCACTAGATGGGTGAACTGTCTCGGACATTACATACGTCACTGCATAGACTTCACTTCTTCTTGCACAGCACCTGTCCCTGGAGCACTTGTTGCTCAATATTCCATCGATTCCCTCTTCGGTCCAACACATGGAATGAAGGAAGACCTTACAGAGTACTTGCAGACTACAGGTGACGCGTAAAATCCATGGGAGCGGGGTACAACTGTCAAACTGACAGGACCAACTTTCGCACGTCCGACCTTGTCAACGTGTCGCCTCAGACTGGTGGTGCCAAAGAGGCGCGATCTCCGGACCCCCCCTGCCTTTGTGACGTCATACTTGCCAGGGGCGGTTTTCATTGGCTCCCTGTGCCACGTCACTGTCAGTGACCAATCTGGTGCCACTGACGTCACACAGTTTTGGCGGCAAAACGGAGGGGCCAGCGCCATATTGGCGTCCTAAAAGGCCTATACCACAGGCAAAAATACTTTTCTTTTTCGAATTTCTCGCCACCTCGAGAACACTACACTCTCCCACATATACAAAACTGATGCCTGCGGCGTAGAGAACGCTCGGGTAAAGTGGACATGACTCTTACAGCAGGCGTGGGAGAAATATAAGGAGGGAACACCGTCACAATGTGTATGTATATATACGGACCTCCACCAGAGATTCCTCTGGCTTCATCCTGGCCAGGCATAATTCACCATCTTTCGGGTCCCAACATGTCTATATATACGTATATATATATATATATATATATATATATATATATATATATATATATATATATATATATATATATATATATATATATATATATATATATATATATATATATGTCAGACCACGGAGGAAAATGAAACAGGAATTTCCTTAAGTACTTTCGTATATTAAATCCATCTTCAGAAGGAATGACACCCATTCCTTCTGAAGATGTATTTAATATACGAAAGTACTTAAGGAAATTCCTGTTTCATTTTCCTCCGTGGTTTGACATTGTCACACTCTTAATGACGTGTTTATTTTCGTGATATACACACACACACATATATATATATATATATATATATATATATATATATATATATATATATATATATGTGTGTGTGTGTATATCACGAAAATAAACACGTCATTAAGAGTGTGACAATGTCAGACCACGGAGGAAAATGAAACAGGAATTTCCTTAAGTACTTTCGTATATTAAATACATCTTCAGAAGGAATGGGTGTCATTCCTTCTGAAGATGGATTTAATATACGAAAGTACTTAAGGAAATTCCTGTTTCATTTTCCTCCGTGGTCTGACATTGTCATATATATATATATATATATATATATATATATATATATATATATATATATATATATATATATGACGTGATCCTACCAGAGCGTATGAGAGAGACAGCGGGAACTCATGATCAAACGTTCATCGAAGCAGCCAGACAATGGGACACCATTGCACACCCTCAACCCCGACCACAAGTTCCAAAAGACCACAAGCAGGCCCACTGGGATAGCCCCATAATGGAAAAGACTGTCACAGCAATGATTGACAACGCTGATACTGAAAACAAAGCCCGCCTCCTAGCGGTAACAGCACCCCACGCCGGGGATTTTTTATTTGCTGTGCCCAATGCAGCCCTGGGAACTCGCCTCAGTCATGACGCTCTCCGCATTGGAGTTGCCCTTCACCTTGCCGCCCCGATCCTCACCGAACATAGGTGCATCTGCGGAAATGCGATGGCAGACCAATATGGTCGTCATGGTCTGGTATGTCGTAAATCACAGGGTAAAATCGCAAGACATGAAGAAGTCAACGACATCATCAAGAGGAGCCTCGCCACAGCCCGCTGCCCGGCACAAAGAGAACCACACTTATCCAGACCTAACGACCCTTAGAAGCGCCCTGATGGGGTCACCTTGCTACCTTGGAAGGATGGTAAGCAAGTGGTATGGGACTACACGTGCGCTGCCACACTGGCCAGTACCTACCTCCAATACAGCACACGTGAAAGCGGTGGTGCTGCTTCTTTCAGGGAATCGCAGAAAATTATTAAATACAGAGGTCTAGCACACTGCTACAGCTTTGTTCCGATCGGCTCGGAGACCCTCGGTTCGTGGGGAAAATGTGCATTGAAGTTCCTGAAGGAATTGGGGGACAAATTGATCAGCGCTACAAAAGACCAGAGAGCAAAATGTTTCTTGTTCCAGCGCCTCAGTGTTGCGATTCAGAGGGGAAATGCCTGTTGCGTCTTGGGCACTAGTCCAACTTCAGAGGAATTCGAAGATGTGTTTGACTTGCAACAATGATCGAACCCGTCTGTGACATTCATCAATGTTTCCCATTGTTGTGTTTTTCAAGAGATCCATAACCTTTAAGCACCTTTTTGCATTATTATTTTTGTATCAACCCATGTATATCTTGTAACCATCAAATGCATAATAAAGCACAAAAAATAAAAAAGGAAGGGGGTGGTAGGAGAAAAGCACACAGAAACTGTATTGGAGGGGATCTAAACATTCCCTCTAATGCGTTATGCGTGGTTTCCTCCGAGGCTATGGGTCCCCCTTCTTCCAGCTAGAGGTGGTACTCCCTTCCTATAATGTAAAAAAAAAAAATATATATATATATATATATATATGTGTGTATATATATATATATATATATATATATATATATATATATATATATATATATATATATATATATATATATATATATATATATGTATATATATATATATATATATATATATATATATATATATATATATATATATATATATTTATATATATATATATATATATTTATATATATATATATATATATATATATATATATATATATATATATATATATATATATATATATATATATATATATATATATATATTGACGATCACAAAACACTGATCATTTTATGCGGAAAATCCACAGAGAAATATGAAATGAGGTGAACGTTTCGGCTTTGTTAAAGCCTTTGTCAACACCAGACTGACTAAGGAGAAGGGAGAAGGGAAGAAGATATATAGGCCGACACCTGACCACCCCATCCCAAGGGTTGGTCAGGTGTAATTAACCAAAAACAGGTATAGCTTAGCTTAGAATGGTCAAAGAGGATTAAGCGGTCAGAGAATAAGGATGAAAGATTAAAGAAAAGCCTCATGAACACACAATATATATATATATATATATATATATATATATATATATATATATATATATATATATATATATATATTGTCTTTCTTGGACAAACAGGAAAGTCCTTACAATTGCGGTTGTCACAACATGCTTATAGTATTAGAACTGCCCAAACGTCTAATGCATTGTATCTACATACGAGTTTATGCGATCACAATATTAACTGGAATGGGGCAAAAAGCATTACCAATTGTGGGGATTTCGTGGAACGGAATTTGATTGAGTCTGCTCTAATCAGTCAGTGTCCAAATCTTCTTAATGTTAGTACTGGAATGTACAAACTTGATCCATTTTTAAGTTATAATATTGCACAACAGTTTAAGAAACAACTCTGATAGAGAGGCTTACAATGTCTCATTATAATTGTATATTCATATATTGTGTGTTCATGAGGCTTTTCTTTAATCTTTCATCCTTATTCTCTGACCGCTTAATCCTCTTTGACCATTCTAAGCTAAGCTATACCTGTTTTTGGTTAATTACACCTGACCAACCCTTGGGATGGGGTGGTCAGGTGTCGGCCTATATATCTTCTTCCCTTCTCCCTTCTCCTTAGTCAGTCTGGTGTTGACAAAGGCTTTAACAAAGCCGAAACGTTCACCTCATTTCATATTTCTCTGTGGATTTTCCGCATATATATATATATATATATATATATATATATATATATATATATATATATATATATATATATATATATATAGGTCAACTGAAAGCAAAGGTCAACAAATTGATCGAAACTGTGAACGCTAAGAAATCTGGACTCCACCTGCCAAAGATTATTGGGGAATATAAACCTGGATATGCGTATGGAAATGTCAAGACACACAAGCCTGGAAACCCACTTCGGCCAATCATCAGCCAGATACCCACACCCACGTACAGACTGGCAAAACGACTCAACGGCTTGCTGACTCCTTATGTCCCTTGCGCCTTCAGCCTGAAGTCTCCAAAGGAATTTGTTGACTTGCTGCGGGGAACACGGGTCACAGGGATAAGAGCCTCGTTGGACGTAGAATCTCTGTTTACCAACGTACCTGTGGATGAGACAATCGGGATGATAGCCGACAGAGTGTACCGTGATCCGGCCTGTACTCCTCTTGACATACCAGAAAACAGTCTAAGGAAACTACTCCAAGCTTGTACTAAAGAGGCACCCTTCTTGAGCCCGGATGGACACATGTATAAGCAAGTAGATGGGGTCGCCATGGGTTCTCCCCTAGGTGTCCTGTTTGCAAACTTCTACATGGGTACCATCGAACAAAAAGTCTTAGTCGACATGAACTTGAAACCGGCCATATACTGCAGGTATGTTGACGACATTTTTACACAGGTACCTGATGTCAGACATCTGCAGGAGCTGAAGGAGGCATTTGAGCAGAATTCTGTGTTGCGTTTCACTTACGAGATGGAGAAGGATGGGAAGCTGCCCTTTCTAGGTGTAACAGTCATGGAAAGGAGCGGAGTTTTCCACACTGCAGTCTACACTAAGGAAACAAACATAGGAATGTGCAAGAATGCCAACAGTGACTGCCCGGACAGGTACAAGAGGAGTGTTGTTAACGCTTATGTCGACCGTGCCCTCAGCCACAGCTCAGAATGGAAGCAAGTCGACGAAGAACTCTGTAGGGTAAGGCAAGACCTAGTCAACAACGGCTTCTCCAATGGTTTCGTGGAAGACATCATAAGAAGGAAAGTGAAACGCCATGCAACCTCTGAAAAGACAACTAACACAACACCTATAACCCCTATTAGACTATTTTACAGGAACTTCTTTTCCACAGCCCATAAAACGGAGGAAAGGGTCCTGAAAGATATTGTCCGTAGAAACGTTATCCCTACAGACAAAAATCAGAAGATACAACTGACGATTTACTATAAAACTAGAAAAACGGCCAGCCTACTCATGAGAAACTCTCCAGACACAAATCAGAACGCTTTAAAAGAGACCAACGTCGTCTATGCCTTCAAATGCCCTCTTGGGGACTGTAAGCCTAAAAAAAAACAGTATATAGGCAAGACAACAACATCTCTTTCCAGGCGTTTAACTATGCATAAGCAACAGGGCTCTATTAAGGAACATATAATCTCTTCCCACAAACAAACCATCACCAGAGAAATCTTAGCAAACAATACAGAAATCATCGATAGATACAGCGATAGCAGGCGGCTTGACGTCTGTGAGGCACTACACATCAAGAAGTCAACACCAGCAATCAACAGCCAATTAATGCACAACTATACTCTACCCACTTCAAGACTCCGTTCCAATATAGAAGCATCAAGAAATATGGACCAATAGGCTTTCTACAATTACTTCCATTCAATACCCATTGTTTCATGTTCTGTCTTGTGTTTGAATTTAATACCCATTCAATACCCATTGTTGAAAGTTTGTTTTCACCTCATCCACCTCACCCAAATGTAGATATAAACTCGAAGATGTGTAAGCTCTATTCAGTTTCAGTTGTGTGTTTGTAAACTAAAGTCTTTGAAAATGTAATAAGTTTTACGAAACGCGTTCAAGTGTCGCGTCAGACTAGAAATAAAAATTAATTTTGGAGAATTGATCTTTGAATTACCATCAACAGTGAAAAGAAACGTAAGAAAGATAGAGAAAATTCGTGTTAGAATTATTAATCTATATATATATATATATATATATATATATATATATATATATATATATATATATATATATATATATATATATATATATATATATATATATAATATATATATATATAATATATATATATATATATATATATATATATATATATATATATATATATATATATATATATATATATATATATATATATATATATATATATATATGTCGTACCTAGTAGCCAGAACGCACTTCTATGCCTACTATGCAAGGCCCGATTTGCCTAATAAGCCAAGTTTTCCTGAATTAATATATTTTCTCTAATTTTTTTCTTATGAAATGATAAAGCTACCCATTTCATTATGTATGAGGTCAATATTTTTTTATTGGAGTTAAAATTAACGTAGATATATGACCGAACCTAACCAAGCCTACCTAACCTAACCTAACCTATCTTTATAGGTTAGGTTAGGTTAGGTAGCCGAAAACATTAGGTTAGGTTAGGTTAGGTAGGTTAGGTAGTCGAAAAACAATTAATTCATGAAAACTTGGCTTATTAGGCAAATCGGGCCTTGCATAGTAGGCATAGAAGTGAGTTCTGGCTACTAGGTACGACATATATATATATATATATATATATATATATATATATATATATATATATATATATATATATGTCGTACCTAGTAGCCAGAACTCACTTCTCAGCCTACTATTCAAGGCCCGATTTGCCTAATAAGCCAAGTTTTCCTGAATTAATATATTTACTATAATTTTTTTCTTATGAAATGATAAAGCAACCCTTTTCTCTATGTATGAGGTCAATTTTTTTTATTGGAGTTAAAATTAACGTAGATATATGACCGAACCTAACCAACCCTACCTAACCTAACCTAACCTATATTTATAGGTAAGGTTAGGTTAGGTAGCCAAAAAAGCTAGGTTAGGTTAGGTTAGGTAGGTTAGGTAGACGAAAAAACATTAATTCATGAAAACTTGGCTTATTAGGCAAATCGGGCCTTGAATAGTAGGCTGAGAAGTGCGTTCTGGCTATTAGGTACGACATATATATATATATATATATATATATATATATATATATATATATATATATATATATATATATATATATATATATATGTCGTACCTAATAGCCAGAACGCACTTCTCAGCCAACTATGCATGGCCCAATTTGCCTAATAAGCCAAGTTTTCATGAATTAATGTTTTTTAGACTACCTAACCTACCTTACCTAACCTAACCTAACTTTTTCTGCTACCTAACCTAACCTAACCGATAGAGATAGGTTAGGTTAGGTAGGGTTGGTTAGGTTCGGTCATATATCTACGTTAATTTTAACTCCAATAAAAAAAAATTGACCTCATACATAATGAAATGGGTAGCTTTATCATTTCATAAGAAAAAAATTAGAAAAAATATATTAATTCAGGAAAACTTGGCTTATTAGGCAAATCGGGCCTTGCATAGTAGGCTGAGAAGTGCGTTCTGGCTATTAGGTACGACATATATATATATATATATATATATATATATATATATACATATATATATGTCGTACCTAGTAGCCAGAACTCACTTCTCAGCCTACTATTCAAGGCCCGATTTGCCTAATAAGCCAAGTTTTCCTGAATTAATATATTTACTATAATTTTTTTCTTATGAAATGATAAAGCTACCCTTTTCACTATGTATGAGGTCAATTTTTTTTTATTGGAGTTAAAATTAACGTAGATATATGACCGAACCTAACCAACCCTACCTAACCTAACCTAACCAATATATATAGGTAAGGTTAGGTTAGGTAGCCAAAAAAAGCTAGGTTAGGTTAGGTTAGGTAGGTTAGGTAGACGAAAAAACATTAATTCATGAAAACTTGGCTTATTAGGCAAATCGGGCCTTGCATAGTAGGCTGAGAAGTGAGTTCTGGCTATTAGGTACGACATATATATATATATATATATATATATATATATATATATATATATATATATATATATATATGTCGTACCTAGTAGCCAGAACTCACTTCTCAGCCTACTATTCAAGGCCCGATTTGCCTAATAAGCCAAGTTTTCCTGAATTAATATATTTACTATATTTTTTTTCTTATGAAATGATAAAGCTACCCTTTTCTCTATGTATGAGGTCAATTTTTTTTTATTGGAGTTAAAATTAACGTAGATATATGACCGAACCTAACCAACCCTACCTAACCTAACCTAACCTATATTTATAGGTAAGGTTAGGTTAGGTAGCCAAAAAAAGCTAGGTTAGGTTAGGTTAGGTAGGTTAGGTAGACGAAAAAACATTAATTCATGAAAACTTGGCTTATTAGGCAAATCGGGCCTTGAATAGTAGGCTGAGAAGTGCGTTCTGGCTATTAGGTACGACATATATATATATATATATATATATATATATGTCGTACCTAGTAGCCAGAACGCACTTCTCAGCCTACTATGCAAGGCCCGATTTGCCTAATAAGCCAAGTTTTCCTGAATTATTATATTTTCTCTAATTTTTTTCTTATGAAGTGATAAAGCTACCCATTTCATTATGTTTGAGGTCAATTTTTTTATTGGAGTTAAAATTAACGTAGATATACAACTTAACCTAACCAACCCTACCTAACCTAACCTAACCTATCTTTATAGGTTAGGTTAGGTTAGGTAGCCAAAAAAGTTAGGTTAGGTTAGGTAGGTTAGGTAGTCGAAAAACAATTAATTCATGAAAACTTGGCTTATTAGGCAAATCGGGCCTTGCATAGTAGGCTGAGAAGTGCGTTCTGGCTACTAGGTACGACATATATATATATATATATATATATATATATATATATATATATATATATATATATATATATATATATATATATATATGTCGTACCTAGTAGCCAGAACGCATTTCTCGGCCTACTATGCAACGCGCAATTTGCCTAATAAGCCAAGTTTTCATGAATTAATGGTTTTTCGACTACCTAACCTACCTAACCTAACCTAACCTAACTTTTTCGGCTACCTAACCTAACCTAACCTATAAAGATAGGTTAGGTTAGGTTAGGTAGGGTTGGTTAGGTTCGGTCATATATCTACGTTAATTTTAACTGCAATAAAAAACAATTGACCTCATACATAATGAAATGGGTAGCTTTATCATTTCATAAGAAAAAAATTAGAGAAAATATATTAATTCAGGAAAACTTGGCTTATTAGGCAAATCGAGCCTTGCATAGTAGGCTGAAAAGTGCATTCTGGCTACTAGGTACGACATATATATATATATATATATATATATATATATATATATATATGTCGTACCTAATAGCCAGAACGCCCTTCTCAGCCTACTATGCAAGGCCCGATTTGCCTTATAAGCCAAGTTTTCCTGAATTAATATATTTTCTCAATTTTTTTTCTTATGAAATGATAAAGTTACTCATTTCATTATGTATGAGGTCAATTTTTTTTTATTGGAGTTAAAATTAACGTAGATATATGACTGAACCTAACCAACCCTACCTAACCTAACCTATCTTTATAGGTTAGGTTACGTTAGGTAGCCGAAAAAAGTTAGGTTAGGTTAGGTTAGGTAGGTTAGGTACTCGAAAAACAATTAATTCATGAAAACTTGGCTTATTAGGCAAATCGGGCCTTGCATATTAGGCTGAGAAGTGCGTTCTGGCTACTAGGTACGACATATATATATATATATATATATATATATATATATATATATATATATATATATATATATATATATATATATGTCGTACCTAGTAGCCAGAACACACTTGTCAGCCTACTATGCAAGGCCCGATTTGCCTAATAAGCCAAGTTTTCCTGAAATAATATATTTTCTCAAAATTTTTTCTTATGAAATGATAAAGCTACCCATTTCATTATGTATGAGGTCAATTTTTTTTTATTGGAGTTAAAAATAACGTAATGACCGAACCTAACCAACCCTACCCAACCTAACCTAAAATATCCATATAGTTTAGGTTAGGTTAGGTAGCCGAAAAAGTTAGGTTAGGTTAGGTTAGGTAGGTTAGGTAGTCGAAAAAACATTAATTCATGAAAACTTGGCTTTTTAGGCAAATCGGGCCTTGCATAGTAGGCTGAGAAGTGCGTTCTGGCTACTAGGTACGACATATATATATATATATATATATATATATATATATATATATATATATATATATGTAGCCAGAACTCACTTCTCAGCCTACTATTCAAGGCCCGATTTGCCTAATAAGCCAAGTTTTCCTGAATTAATATATTTACTATAATTTGTTTCTTATGAAATGATAAAGCAACCCTTTTCTCTATGTATGAGGTCAATTTTTTTATTGGAGTTAAAATTAACGTAGATATATGACCGAACTTAACCAACCCTACCTAACCTAACTTATATTTATAGGTAAGGTTAGGTTAGGTAGCCAAAAAAAGCTAGGTTAGGTTAGGTAGGTTAGGTAGACGAAAAAACATTAATTCATGAAAACTTGGCTTATTAGGCAAATCGGGCCTTGAATAGTAGGCTAAGAAGTGCGTTCTGGCTATTAGGTACGACATATATATATATATATATATATATATATATATATATATATATATATATATATATATATATATATATATATATATATATATATATATATATATATATATATATATATATATATGCGAACAAGCCTGAATGGTCCCCAGGACATATGCAACTGAAAACTCACACCCCAGAAGTGACTCGAACCCAAACTCCCAGAAGCAACGCATCTGGTATGTACAAGACGCCTTAATCCACTTGACCATCACGACCGGACATAATGAGGTGATAGCCGAGGCTATTTGAACCACCCCACCGCCGGCACTCGGATAGTTATCTTGGGCATAGCATTTTACCAAATCACCTCATTCTTTGGGGCAACACGTGAGGAACACAAATGCGAACAAGCCTGAATGGTCCCCAGGACATATGCAACTGAAAACTCACACCCCAGAAGTGACTCGAACCCATACTCCCAGAAGCAACGCATCTGGTATGTACAAGACGCCTTAATCCACTTGACCATCACGACCGGACATAATGAGGTGATAGCCGAGGCTATTTGAACCACCCCACCGCCGGCACTCGGATAGTTATCTTGGGCATAGCATTTTACCAAATCACCTCATTCTTTGGGGCAACACGTGAGGAACACAAATGCGAACAAGCCTGAATGGTCCCCAGGACATATGCAACTGAAAACTCACACCCCAGAAGTGACTCGAACCCATACTCCCAGAAGCAACGCATCTGGTATGTACAAGACGCCTTAATCCACTTGACCATCACGACCGGACATAATGAGGTGATAGCCGAGGCTATTTGAACCACCCCACCGCCGGCACTCGGATAGTTATCTTGGGCATAGCATTTTACCAAATCACCTCATTCTTTGGGGCAACACGTGAGGAACACAAATGCGAACAAGCCTGAATGGTCCCCAGGACATATGCAACTGAAAACTCACACCCCAGAAGTGACTCGAACCCATACTCCCAGAAGCAACGCATCTGGTATGTACAAGACGCCTTAATCCACTTGACCCTCACGACCGGACATAATGAGGTGATAGCCGAGGCTATTTGAACCACCCCACCGCCGGCACTCGGATAGTTATCTTGGGCATAGCATTTTACCAAATCACCTCATTCTTTGGGGCAACACGTGAGGAACACAAATGCGAACAAGCCTGAATGGTCCCCAGGACATATGCAACTGAAAACTCACACCCCAGAAGTGACTCGAACCCATACTCCCAGAAGCAACGCATCTGGTATGTACAAGACGCCTTAATCCACTTGACCATCACGACCGGACATAATGAGGTGATAGCCGAGGCTATTTGAACCACCCCACCGCCGGCACTCGGATAGTTATCTTGGGCATAGCATTTTACCAATTCACCTCATTCTTTGGGGCAACACGTGAGGAACACAAATGCGAACAAGCCTGAATGGTCCCCAGGACATATGCAACTGAAAACTCACACCCCAGAAGTGACTCGAACCCATACTCCCAGAAGCAACGCATCTGGTATGTACAAGACGCCTTAATCCACTTGACCATCACGACCGGACATAATGAGGTGAGCCTCATTATGTCCATTATGAACCACCCCACCACCGAGTGCCGGCGGTGGGGTGGTTCAAATAGCCTCGGCTATCACCTCATTATGTCCGGTCGTGATGGTCAAGTGGATTAAGGCGTCTTGTACATACCAGATGCGTTGCTTCTGGGAGTATGGGTTCGAGTCACTTCTGGGGTGTGAGTTTTCAGTTGCATATGTCCTGGGGACCATTCAGGCTTGTTCGCATTTGTGTTCCTCACGTGTTGCCCCAAAGAATGAGGTGATTTGGTAAAATGCTATGCCCAAGATAACTATCCGAGTGCCGGCGGTGGGGTGGTTCAAATAGCCTCGGCTATCACCTCATTATGTCCGGTCGTGATGGTCAAGTGGATTAAGGCGTCTTGTACATACCAGATGCGTTGCTTCTGGGAGTATGGGTTCGAGTCACTTCTGGGGTGTGAGTTTTCAGTTGCATATGTCCTGGGGACCATTCAGGCTTGTTCGCATTTGTGTTCCTCACGTGTTGCCCCAAAGAATGAGGTGATTTGGTAAAATGCTATGCCCAAGATAACTATCCGAGTGCCGGCGGTGGGGTGGTTCAAATAGCCTCGGCTATCACCTCATTATGTCCGGTCGTGATGGTCAAGTGGATTAAGGCGTCTTGTACATACCAGATGCGTTGCTTCTGGGAGTATGGGTTCGAGTCACTTCTGGGGTGTGAGTTTTCAGTTGCATATGTCCTGGGGACCATTCAGGCTTGTTCGCATTTGTGTTCCTCACGTGTTGCCCCAAAGAATGAGGTGATTTGGTAAAATGCTATGCCCAAGATAACTATCCGAGTGCCGGCGGTGGGGTGGTTCAAATAGCCTCGGCTATCACCTCATTATGTCCGGTCGTGATGGTCAAGTGGATTAAGGCGTCTTGTACATACCAGATGCGTTGCTTCTGGGAGTATGGGTTCGAGTCACTTCTGGGGTGTGAGTTTTCAGTTGCATATGTCCTGGGGACCATTCAGGCTTGTTCGCATTTGTGTTCCTCACGTGTTGCCCCAAAGAATGAGGTGATTTGGTAAAATGCTATGCCCAAGATAACTATCCGAGTGCCGGCGGTGGGGTGGTTCAAATAGCCTCGGCTATCACCTCATTATGTCCGGTCGTGATGGTCAAGTGGATTAAGGCGTCTTGTACATACCAGATGCGTTGCTTCTGGGAGTATGGGTTCGAGTCACTTCTGGGGTGTGAGTTTTCAGTTGCATATGTCCTGGGGACCATTCAGGCTTGTTCGCATTTGTGTTCCTCACGTGTTGCCCCAAAGAATGAGGTGATTTGGTAAAATGCTATGCCCAAGATAACTATCCGAGTGCCGGCGGTGGGGTGGTTCAAATAGCCTCGGCTATCACCTCATTATGTCCGGTCGTGATGGTCAAGTGGATTAAGGCGTCTTGTACATACCAGATGCGTTGCTTCTGGGAGTATGGGTTCGAGTCACTTCTGGGGTGTGAGTTTTCAGTTGCATATGTCCTGGGGACCATTCAGGCTTGTTCGCATTTGTGTTCCTCACGTGTTGCCCCAAAGAATGAGGTGATTTGGTAAAATGCTATGCCCAAGATAACTATCCGAGTGCCGGCGGTGGGGTGGTTCAAATAGCCTCGGCTATCACCTCATTATGTCCGGTCGTGATGGTCAAGTGGATTAAGGCGTCTTGTACATACCAGATGCGTTGCTTCTGGGAGTATGGGTTCGAGTCACTTCTGGGGTGTGAGTTTTCAGTTGCATATGTCC
The DNA here is from genome assembly GCF_040958095.1 of Procambarus clarkii. Taxonomy (NCBI): domain Eukaryota; kingdom Metazoa; phylum Arthropoda; class Malacostraca; order Decapoda; family Cambaridae; genus Procambarus; species Procambarus clarkii. The sequence goes on from NC_091166.1 coordinate 5,022,888, forward strand.
TGGGGACCATTCAGGCTTGTTCGCATTTGTGTTCCTCACGTGTTGCCCCAAAGAATGAGGTGATTTGGTAAAATGCTATGCCCAAGATAACTATCCGAGTGCCGGCGGTGGGGTGGTTCAAATAGCCTCGGCTATCACCTCATTATGTCCGGTCGTGATGGTCAAGTGGATTAAGGCGTCTTGTACATACCAGATGCGTTGCTTCTGGGAGTATGGGTTCGAGTCACTTCTGGGGTGTGAGTTTTCAGTTGCATATGTCCTGGGGACCATTCAGGCTTGTTCGCATTTGTGTTCCTCACGTGTTGCCCCAAAGAATGAGGTGATTTGGTAAAATGCTATGCCCAAGATAACTATCCGAGTGCCGGCGGTGGGGTGGTTCAAATAGCCTCGGCTATCACCTCATTATGTCCGGTCGTGATGGTCAAGTGGATTAAGGCGTCTTGTACATACCAGATGCGTTGCTTCTGGGAGTATGGGTTCGAGTCACTTCTGGGGTGTGAGTTTTCAGATATATATATATATATATATATATATATATATATATATATGTATATATATATATATATATATATATATATATGTATATATATATATATATATATATATATATATATATATATATATATATATATATATATATATATATATATATATATATATATATATATATATTGGTGTATACTGGCAGCAGGTTTTCTTTCAAACATGTTTCATTGAATATGACCGCATATTCTGTATTTATTATTTTCTGGTTTAGGGCTTCTATCCCTCTAACTATTTTCTTAGCATCAGGGCTTAATTGAAATAGGAGTTCTCCAAAACTCATTTTCGTACTTTTAAGGTGAAGAAAAGAAGTGATTTACTATAGAGTGTATTACACTTATTTGTATAATTTGCACGACGTTTCGAACCTCCATGGTTCATTCTCAAATGAACAGATCTTACAATACTAGTTGATTTTATACCCGCATTAGGTCAGGTGATAATACAATGAAGGTGAAAACATGGGGGGATACATAAGGGATAAACATAGGGGCTGCAGAAGGCTTATTGGCCCATACGAGGCATCTCCTATCTAAACACAAAGATTAATCCAGTGTAATTGGCCTGTTATGTTGGACATTGTCTTCTGTGTTGGCATCGATATGTTCTTGTCTTGTCCTTACTCTCATGGTGGGTAGAGTAAATAGTTCCGTGATTTGGGTGTTCATGGTAGGTCGCTCTATTCTTATGTGAATTGCCTCAAGAATTTGTAATCTTCTTGAATCTTGGGTTTTGTCTATTATGCAAGTATTCTTGTTCAACATTTCTCTTGTTAGAGTAATGTCATGGGCTTGTCTCATGTGATTCCTAGGGGCACCAGATTGAAGATGGCATGTCAAACGCCTCGTCAGCTTGGTCGACGTCATACCTATGTACTTACATTGAAGGTTACATCCTTCGTGGGGGCAAGTGTACATGTATACAACGCTTGACTGCTGTAGAGGGTTCTCCGTCGGCTTCGGGCTGTTTTTGATAAGGAGTTCGGAAGTCTTCTTGGTTTTGTAGAATATTATCAGGTTTATGTTTTGGTTAGGAGTAGTGCTTTTTACTCCTTTACGGATTATTTCTTTCATTATTCTTTCCTCTTTTATATGTTCACTGTGCATGGTTGATTTGTAATATAATTTTATTGGGGGTGTTGTGGTTTCTGTTCTAGGTTCTGAATTATACCAACGGTCCAAGTGTCTTCTTATAGCAGCGTTTATTTCCGCGTTGCTATATCCGTTGTTCACCAATACCTGAGTTACTCTTTCAAACTCTCTACTCACGTTGCTCCATTCAGAGCAGTGGGTAAGCGCTCGACGAATATAAGCATTGAGAACACTGGCTTTGTATCTTTGGGGGCACTCACTTCTACCGTTCAGGCATAATCCTATGTTGGTGGGCTTGGTATATACGTTGGTGCTTAAAGAGGTTCCTGTTTTTGTTATTAGTACATCCAAGAATGGCAGACTGTTATTTTCACTATTTTCATGTGTAAATCGGAGTACTGACTCTCTCTCTAGGTGTCTTTTTAGGTCAATTAGTTCATCTGAGTCTTTTACTATTACGAATATGTCATCTACATAACGGCAGTATACAGTTGGTTTTTGTCTGCTACTGAAGACCCTATCTTCGATGGTTCCCATATAAAAATTAGCAAATAAAACTCCTAAGGGGGAGCCCATTGCTACTCCGTCTATTTGTAAATACATGTCTCCTTGTGGACTGATGAAAGGGGCTTCCTTTGTACATGCTTCGAGAAGACTTTTCAACTGTTTTTCGACTGTGAGGAAAAACATATATATATATATATATATATATATATATATATATATATATATATATATATATATATATATATATATATATATATATATATGTCGTACCTAATGGCCAGAACGCACTTCTCAGCCTACTATTCAAGGCCCGATTTGCCTAATAAGCCAAGTTTTCATGAATTAATGTTTTTTCGTCTACCTAACCTACCTAACCTAGCTTTTTTTGGCTACCTAACCTAACCTTACCTATAAATATAGGTTAGGTTAGGTTAGGTAGGGTTGGTTAGGTTCGGTCATATATCTACGTTAATTTTAACTCCAATAAAAAAAAATTGACCTCATACATAGAGAAAAGGGTTGCTTTATCATTTCATAAGAAAAAAATTATAGTAAATATATTAATTCAGGAAAACTTGGCTTATTAGGCAAATCGGGCTATGAATAGTAGGCTGAGAAGTGAGTTCTGGCTACTAGGTACGACATATATATATATATATATATATATATATATATATATATATATATATATATATATATATATATATATATATATATATATATATATATGTCGTACCTAGTAGCCAGAACGCACTTCTTGGCCTACTATGCAAGGCCCGATTTGTCTAATAAGCCTAGTTTTCATGAATTAATGTTTTTTCGACTACCTAACCTACCTAACCTAACCTAACCTAACTTTTTCTGCTACCTAACCGAACCTAACCTGTGAAGATAGGTTAGGTTAGGTTAGGTAGGGTTGGTTAGGTTCGGTCATATATCTACGTTAATTTTAACACCATTAAAAAAAAATTGACCTCATACATAATGAAATGGGTAGCTTTATCATTTCATAAGAAAAAAATTAGAGAAAATATATTAATTCATGAAAATTTGGCTTATTAGGAAAATTGGGCCTTGCATAGTAGGCTGATAAGTGCGTTCTGGCTACTAGGTACGACATATATAAATATATATATATATATATATATATATATATATATATATATATATATATATATATATATATATATATATATATATATATATATGCGGAAAATCCACAGAGAAATATGAAATGAGGTGAACGTTTCGGCTTTGTTAAAGCCTTTGTCAACACCAGACTGACTCTCAACTGACTGACTGACTGACTTTGAGTCAGTCTGGTGTTGACAAAGGCTTTAACAAAGCCGAAACGTTCACCTCATTTCATATTTCTCTGTGGATTTTCCGCATAAAATGATCAGTGTTTTGTGATCGTCAATTGCATATATATATATATATATATATATATATATATATATATATATATATATATATATATATATATATATATATATATATATATATATATATATATATATGTCGTACCTAGTAGCCAGAACTCACTTCTCAGCCTACTATTCAAGGCCCGATTTGCCTAATAAGCCAAGTTTTCCTGAATTAATATATTTACTATAATTTTTTTCTTATGAAATGATAAAGCAACCCTTTTCTCTATGTATGAGGTCAATTTTTTTTTATTGGAGTTAAAATTAACGTAGATATATGACCGAACCTAACCAACCCTACCTAACCTAACCTAACCTATATTTATAGGTAAGGTTAGGTTAGGTAGCCAAAAAAAGCTAGGTTAGGTAGGTTAGGTAGACGAAAAAACATTAATTCATGAAAACTTGGCTTATTAGGCAAATCGGGCCTTGAATAGTAGGCTGAGAAGTGCGTTCTGGCTATTAGGTACGACATATATATATATATATATATATATATATATATATATATATATATATATATATATATATATATATATATATATATATATATATTATATATATATATATATATATTATATATATATATATATATATATATATATATATATATATATATATATATATATATATATATATATATATATATATATATATATATATATGTCGTACCTAGTAGCCAGAACGCACTTCTCAGCCTACTATTCAAGGCCCGATTTGCCTAATAAGCCAAGTTTTCCAGAATTAATATATTTTCTCAAAATTTTTTCTTATGAAATGATAAAGCTACCCATTTCATTATGTATGAGGTCAATTTTTTTTTATTGGAGTTAAAAATAACGTAGATACATGACCGAACCTAACCAACCCTACCCAACCTAACCTAAAAT
>NC_091166.1:5032345-5034845 GCF_040958095.1 Procambarus clarkii
AGAGTGCCTGGGTGCTGCAACAACACAACACGACATTGCTCGCCTCACAGCAGTAGCAGCACCACATGCAGGGGATTTCCTGTTAGCAACCCCAATGTCGGCAACTGGCACGCGTCTCACACCACACGCCCTCCGAATTGCTGTGGCCCTCCGCCTTGCTGCCCCAATCCACACCAGATATAGGTGTATTTGCGGCGAGGTGGTGGCTGACGGGTACGGTCACCATGGCCTACTCTGCCAAAGCACAGGGGGATGGCACTCGAGGCACAGTGAAGTTAACGACATCATCAAGAGGAGCCTCACCACAGCTGGATGCCCAGCTGAAAGAGAGCCCCGTTACCTAACGCCCCGTAACTCTGACGCTCTTATTGGTCGCCCGGATGGTATCACAGTGAACCCCTGGAAGAATGGCAAGCAGTTGGTATGGGACTACACGTGCGTATCAACCCTGGCTAACACCTACATTAACCTCAGTGTTGCACAACCAGGTGGCGCTGCCACCCACAGGGAAGCAGCCAAATCCCGTAAGTATAGAGAACTGGATCACCACTACAATTTTGTCCCCATTGCTTCTGAGACGCTCGGCGCCTGGGGTAAAAGTGCTACCAGTTTTTTGAAGGAACTGGGTTCTAGGCTCATTGAAACAACAAGGGACCCGAGAGCTGCAAGCTTTCTTTTCCAGCGCCTCAGTGTGGCGATACAGAGGGGAAATGCGCACTGCATCCAGGGTTCCTGCCCGCCATCTGAGGAACTGGAGGAACTCGACAACCTATGACAACCATCTTTGTAACCCATATGTAACTCCTTTTTTGTAACAAAGTTCAAATAAAGTAAATATACATGTGTACATACAAAAGAATGGGGGTGGTAGGAGAAGATAATATTAGTGTTCAGTGAGAAACCACAAGGTCTCCTCTGAATACTTTTTATTTTCTTCTCCGAGGCTATGGGTCCCCACATTGGCACCAGAGGTGGTACCCTCACAAACTTTTTATATATATATATATATATATATATATATATATATATATATATATATATATATATATATATATATATATATATATATATGTATATATATATATATATATATATATATATATATATTGGTGTATACTGGCAGCAGGTTTTCTTTCAAACATGTTTCATTGAATATGACCGCATATTCTGTATTTATTATTTTCTGGTTTAGGGCTTCTATCCCTCTAACTATTTTCTTAGCATCAGGGCTTAATTGAAATAGGAGTTCTCCAAAACTCATTTTCGTACTTTTAAGGTGAAGAAAAGAAGTGATTTACTATAGAGTGTATTACACTTATTTGTATAATTTGCACGACGTTTCGAACCTCCATGGTTCATTCTCAAATGAACAGATCTTACAATACTAGTTGATTTTATACCCGCATTAGGTCAGGTGATAATACAATGAAGGTGAAAACATGGGGGGATACATAAGGGATAAACATAGGGGCTGCAGAAGGCTTATTGGCCCATACGAGGCATCTCCTATCTAAACACAAAGATTAATCCAGTGTAATTGGCCTGTTATGTTGGACATTGTCTTCTGTGTTGGCATCGATATGTTCTTGTCTTGTCCTTACTCTCATGGTGGGTAGAGTAAATAGTTCCGTGATTTGGGTGTTCATGGTAGGTCGCTCTATTCTTATGTGAATTGCCTCAAGAATTTGTAATCTTCTTGAATCTTGGGTTTTGTCTATTATGCAAGTATTCTTGTTCAACATTTCTCTTGTTAGAGTAATGTCATGGGCTTGTCTCATGTGATTCCTAGGGGCACCAGATTGAAGATGGCATGTCAAACGCCTCGTCAGCTTGGTCGACGTCATACCTATGTACTTACATTGAAGGTTACATCCTTCGTGGGGGCAAGTGTACATGTATACAACGCTTGACTGCTGTAGAGGGTTCTCCGTCGGCTTCGGGCTGTTTTTGATAAGGAGTTCGGAAGTCTTCTTGGTTTTGTAGAATATTATCAGGTTTATGTTTTGGTTAGGAGTAGTGCTTTTTACTCCTTTACGGATTATTTCTTTCATTATTCTTTCCTCTTTTATATGTTCACTGTGCATGGTTGATTTGTAATATAATTTTATTGGGGGTGTTGTGGTTTCTGTTCTAGGTTCTGAATTATACCAACGGTCCAAGTGTCTTCTTATAGCAGCGTTTATTTCCGCGTTGCTATATCCGTTGTTCACCAATACCTGAGTTACTCTTTCAAACTCTCTACTCACGTTGCTCCATTCAGAGCAGTGGGTAAGCGCTCGACGAATATAAGCATTGAGAACACTGGCTTTGTATCTTTGGGGGCACTCACTTCTACCGTTCAGGCATAATCCTATGTTGGTGGGCTTGGTATATACGTTGGTGCTTCAAGAGGTTCCTGTTTTTGTTATTAGTACATCCAAGAATGGCAGACTGTTATTTTCATGTGTAAATCGGAGTACTGACTCTCTCTCTAGGTGTCTTTTTAGGTCAATTAGTTCAT
>NC_091166.1:5039845-5110295 GCF_040958095.1 Procambarus clarkii
GTTAGGTTAGGTAGGGTTGGTTAGGTTCGGTCATATATCTACGTTAATTTTAACTCCAATAAAAAAAAATTGACCTCTTACATAATGAAATGGATTGCTTTATCATTTCATAAGAAAAAAATTAGAGAAAATATATTAATTCATGAAAACTTGGCTTATTAGGCAAATCGGGCCTTGCATTGTAGGCTGAAAAGTGAGTTCTGGCTACTAGGTACGACATATATATATATATATATATATATATATATATATATATATATATATATATATATATATATATATATATATATGTCGTACCTAGTAGCCAGAACTCACTTCTCAGCCTACTATTCAAGGCCCGATTTGCCTAATAAGCCAAGTTTTCATGAATTAATATATTTACTATAATTTTTTTCTTATGAAATGATAAAGCTACCCTTTTCACTATGTATGAGGTCAATTTTTTTTATTGGAGTTAAAATTAACGTAGATATATGACCGAACCTAACCAACCCTACCTAACCTAACCTAACCTATATATATAGGTAAGGTTAGGTTAGGTAGCCAAAAAAAGCTAGGTTAGGTTAGGTTAGGTAGGTTAGGTAGACGAAAAAACATTAATTCATGAAAACTTGGCTTATTAGGCAAATCGGGCCTTGCATAGTAGGCTGAGAAGTGAGTTCTGGCTACTAGGTACGACATATATATATATATATATATATATATATATATATATATATATATCTCGTACCTAATAGCCAGAACGCACTTCTCAGCCTACTATGCAAGGCCCGATTTGCCTAATAAGCCAAGTTTTCATGAATTAATTGTTTTTCGTCTACCTAACCTACCTAACCTAACCTAACCTAACGTTTTCGGCCACCTAACCTAACCTAACCTATAAAGATAGGTTAGGTTAGGTTAGGTAGGGTTGGTTAGGTTCGGTCATATATCTACGTTAATTTTAACTCCAATAAAAAAAAATTTCCCTCATACATAATGAAATGGGTAGCTTTATCATTTCATAAGAAAAAAATTTGAGAAAATATATTAATTCAGGAAAACTCGGCTTATTAGGCAAATCGGGCCTTGAATAGTAAGCTGAGAAGTGCGTTCTGGCTACTAGGTACGACATATATATATATATATATATATATATATATATATATATATATATATATATATATATATATATATATATATATATATATGTCGTACCTAATAGCCAGAACGCACTTCTCAGCCTACTATGCAAGGCCCGATTTGCCTAATAAGCCAAGTTTTCATGAATTAATTGTTTTTCGTCTACCTAACCTACCTAACCTAACCTAACCTAACGTTTTCGGCCACCTAACCTAACCTAACCTATAAAGATAGGTTAGGTTAGGTTAGGTAGGGTTGGTTAGGTTCGGTCATATATCTACGTTAATTTTAACTCCAATAAAAAAAAATTTCCCTCATACATAATGAAATGGGTAGCTTTATCATTTCATAAGAAAAAAATTTGAGAAAATATATTAATTCAGGAAAACTCGGCTTATTAGGCAAATCGGGCCTTGAATAGTAAGCTGAGAAGTGCGTTCTGGCTACTAGGTACGACATATATATATATATATATATATATATATATATATATATATATATATATATATATATATATATATATATATGTCGTACCTAATAGCCAGAACGCACTTCTCAGCCTACTATTCAAGGCCCGATTTGCCTAATAAGCCAAGTTTTCATGAATTAATGTTTTTTCGTCTACCTAACCTACCTAACCTAACCTAACCTAGCTTTTTTTGGCTACCTAACCTAACCTTACCTATAAATATAGGTTAGGTTAGGTTAGGTAGGGTTGGTTAGGTTCGGTCATATATCTACGTTAATTTTAACTCCAATAACATAAAATTGACCTCATACATAGAGAAAAGGGTTGCTTTATCATTTCATAAGAAAAAAAATATAGTAAATATATTAATTCAGGAAAACTTGGCTTATTAGGCAAATCGGGCCTTGAATAGTAGGCTGAGAAGTGAGTTCTGGCTACTAGGTACGACATATATATATATATATATATATATATATATATATATATATATATATATATATATATATATATATATATATATATATATATATATATATATGTATATATATATATATATATATATATATATATATATATATATATATATATATATATATATATATGTGTCGTACCTAGTAGCCAGAACGCACTTCTCAGCCCACTGTGCAAGGCCCGATTTGCCTAATAAGCCAAGTTTTCATGAATTAATTGTTTTTCGACTGTGAGGAAAAACATATATATGTCGTACCTAGTAGCCAGAACGCACTTCTCAGCCTACTATGCAAGGCCTGATTTGCCTAATAAGCCAAGTTTTCATGAATTAATTGTTTTTCGACTACCTAACCTACCTAACCTAACCTAACCTAACTTTTTCGGCTACCTTACCTAACCTAACCTATAAAGATAGGTTAGGTTAGGTTAGGTAGGGTTGGTTAGGTTCGGTCATATATCTACGTTAATTTTAACTCCAATAAAAAAAAATTGACCTCATACATAATGAAATGGGTAGCTTTATCATTTCATAAGAAAAAAATTAGAGAAAATATATTAATTCAGGAAAACTTGGCTTATTAGGCAAATCGGGCCTTGCATAGTAGGCTGAAAAGTGCGTTCTGGCTACTAGGTACGACATATATATATATATATATATATATATATATATATATATATATATATATATATATATATATATATGTCGTACCTAGTAGCCAGAACTCACTTCTCAGCCTACTATTCAAGGCCCGATTTGCCTAATAAGCCAAGTTTTCCTGAATTAATATATTTACTATAATTTTTTTCTTATGAAATGATAAAGCAACCCTTTTCTCTATGTATGAGGTCAATTTTTTTTTATTGGAGTTAAAATTAACGTAGATATATGACCGAACCTAACCAACCCTACCTAACCTAACCTAACCTATATTTATAGGTTAGGTTCGGTTAGATAGCCGAAAAAGGTAGGTTAGGTTAGGTTAGGTAGGTTAGATAGTCGAAAAAACATTAATTCATGAAAACTTGGCTTATTAAGCAAATCGGGCCTTGCATAGTAGGCTGAGAAGTGAGTTCTGGCTACTAGGTACGACATATATATATATATATATATATATATATATATATATATATATATATATATATATATATATATATATATATATATATATATGTCGTACCTAATAGCCAGAATGCACTTCTCAGCCTACTATGCAAGGCCCGATTTGCCTAATAAGCCAAGTTTCCCTGAGTTAATATATTTTCTCTAATTTTTTTCTTATGAAATGATAAAGCTACCCATTTCATTATGTATGAGATCAATTTTTTTTTATTGGAGTTAAAACTACCGTAGATATATGACCGAACCTAACCAAACCTACCTAACCTAACCTAACCTATCTTTATAGGTTAGGTTAGGTTAGGTAGCCGAAAAAGTTAGGTTAGGTTAGGTTAGGTTGGTTAGGTAGTCGAAAAATAATTAATTCATGAAAACTTGGCTTATTAGGCAAATCGGGCCTTGCATAGTAGGCAGAGAAGTGCGTTCTGGCTACTAGGTACGACACATATATATATATATATATATATATATATATATATATATATATATATATATATATATATATATATATATATATATATATATATATATATATATATATATATATATATATATATATATATTTGTTTTTCGACTGTGAGGAAAAACATATGTATATATATATATATAAATATATATATATATATATATGTCGTACCTAATAGCCAGAACGCACTTCTCAGCCTACTATTCAAGGCCCGATTTGCCTAATAAGCCAAGTTTTCATGAATTAATGTTTTTTCGTCTACCTAACCTACCTAACCTAACCTAACCTAGCTTTTTTTGGCTACCTAACCTAACCTTACCTATAAATATAGGTTAGGTTAGGTTAGGTAGGGTTGGTTAGGTTCGGTCATATATCTACGTTAATTTTAACTCCAATAAAAAAAAATTGACCTCATACATAGAGAAAAGGGTTGCTTTATCATTTCATAAGAAAAAAATTATAGTAAATATATTAATTCAGGAAAACTTGGCTTATTAGGCAAATCGGGCCTTGAATAGTAGGCTGAGAAGTGAGTTCTGGCTACTAGGTACGACATATATATATATATATATATATATATATATATATATATATATATATATATATGTCGTACCTAGTAGCCAGAACTCACTTCTCAGCCTACTATTCAAGGCCCGATTTGCCTAATAAGCCAAGTTTTCCTGAATTAATATATTTACTATAATTTTTTTCTTATGAAATGATAAAGCAACCCCTTTCTCTATGTATGAGGTCAATTTTTTTTTATTGGAGTTAAAATTAACGTAGATATATGACCGAACCTAACCAACCCTACCTAACCTAACCTAACCTATATTTATAGGTAAGGTTAGGTTAGGTAGCCAAAAAAAGCTAGGTTAGGTTAGGTTAGGTAGGTTAGGTAGACGAAAAAACATTAATTCATGAAAACTTGGCTTATTAGGCAAATCGGGCCTTGAATAGTAGGCTGAGAAGTGCGTTCTGGCTATTAGGTACGACATATATATATATATAAATATATGTATATATATATATATATATATATGTCGTACCTAGTAGCCAGAACGCACTTCAATGCCTACTATGCAAGGCCCGATTTGCCTAATAAGCCAAGTTTTCATGAATTATTTGTTTTTCGACTACCTAACCTACCTAACCTAACCTAACCTAACTTTTTCGGCTACGTAACCTAACCTAACCTATAAAGATATGTTAGGTTAGGTTAGGTAGGGTTGGTTTGGTTCGGTCATATATCTACGTTAATTTTAACTCCAATAAAAATATTGACCTCATACAGAATGAAATGGGTAGCTTTATCATTTCATCAGAAAAAAATTAGAGAAAATATATTATTTCAGGAAAACATGGCTTATTAGGCAAATCGGGCCTTGCATAGTAGGCCGAGAAGTGCGTTCTGGCTACTAGGTACGACATATATATATATATATATATATATATATATATATATATATATATATATATATATATATATATATATATATATATATATATATATATATATATACATATATATATATATATTATATATATATATATATATATATATATATATATATATATATATATATATATGTATATATATATATATATATATATATATATATATATATATATATATATATATATATATATAAAATATTAATATGGAAGGGAGTACCACCTCTAGCTGGAAGAAGGGGGACCTATAGCCTCGGAGGAAACCACACATAACGCATTAGAGGGAATGTTTAGATCCCCTCCAATACAGTTTCTGTGTGCTTTTCTCCTACCACCCCCTTCCTTTTTTATTTTTTGTGCTTTATTATGCATTTGATGGTTACAAGATATACATGGGTTGATACAAAAATAATAATGCAAAAAGGTGATTAAAGGTTATGGATCTCTTGAAAAACACAACAATGGGAACATTGATGAATGTCACAGACGGGTTCGATCATTGTTGCAAGTCAAACACTTCTTCGAATTCCTCTGAAGTTGGACTAGTGCCCAAGACGCAACAGGCATTTCCCCTCTGAATCGCAACACTGAGGCGCTGGAACAAGAAACTTTTTGCTCTCCGGTCTTTTGTAGCGCTGATCAATTTGTCCCCCAATTCCTTCAGGAACTTCAATGCACATTTTCCCCACGAACCGAGGGTCTCCGAGCCGATCGGAACAAAGCTGTAGCAGTGTGCTAGACCTCTGTATTTAATAATTTTCTGCGATTCCCTGAAAGAAGCAGCACCACCGCTTTCACGTGTGCTGTAGTGGAGGTAGGTACTGGCCAGTGTGGCAGCGCACGTGTAGTCCCATACCACTTGCTTACCATCCTTCCAAGGTAGCAAGGTGACCCCATCAGGGCGCTTCTGAGGGTCGTTAGGTCTGGATAAGTGTGGTTCTCTTTGTGCCGGGCAGCGGGCTGTGGCGAGGCTCCTCTTGATGATGTCGTTGACTTCTTCATGTCTTGCAATTTTACCCTGTGATTTACGACATACCAGACCATGACGACTATATTGGTCTGCCATCGCAGTTCCGCAGATGCACCTATGTTCGGTGAGGATGGGGGCGGCAAGGCGAAGGGCAACTCCAATGCGGAGAGCGTCATGACTGAGGCGAGTTCCCAGGGCTGCATTGGGCACAGCAAATAAAAAATCCCCGGCGTGGGGTGCTGTTACCGCTAGGAGGCGGGCTTTGTTTTCAGCATCAGCGTTGTCAATCATTGCTGTGACAGTCTTTTCCATTATGAGGCTATCCCAGAGGGCCTGCTTGTGGTCTTTTGGGACTTGTGGTCGGGGTTGAGGGTGTGCAATGGTGTCCCATTTTCTGGCTGCTTCGATGAACGTTTGATCATGAGTTCCCGCTGTCTCTCTCATACGCTCTGGTAGGATCTGCCCTACCAATTCGTTGGCTGCTGTACATGAGGATAAGAATGCTGGAAGTGCTACCTCAGTTGCCTTTCGTATGCCTATCCCTCCAAATCTCACTGGTAGTGTTGCTTGGTCCCACTGACTGTCATCTAAATCTAGGTTGAGCGCCTTCCTGAATATTGACCTGAGGAGCTCATCATATTGATTTAGAAGTGGGTTGCCAAAAGTTGGTGCACACCTTAAGAAGTATGTTAGTCTGGGCAAGGTAAGGCACTTTGTGAGAAGGTAGAGGGCATCGTGGGAGTCCAAGTCCCCAATTCTCTCTTCCATCCTCTTTAGGTCTCTAAACTTTTCGTCAAGGACTGCAGCAATGGCATTGTGGCCCAGAGGTGCTCCGAGTAGTGTGCTGTCGGTAGGTTTAACGACTGAGGCTTCTGGTAGAACTGATTTCACTGCTCTAATGATTACTTCACTGGATGCAATAATTTCGCACTTGGAGGGGTTAAGAACGAGACCCATGGACTCCCCCCGTGTCTTCACCAGCTGTAGGTCTTCTAGCAGGGAATCTTGTGTGCCTGCCAGAGTGCCATCATCCAGGAACCAGATGTTGAGCTCGCTGGACAGTCTGGTTGTAATTTCTCGAACCGCTATGCAAAAGAGGAACGGTGCAAGTGGGTCACCCTGTTGAATTCCCTCTGCTGAGGTGACTTCATGTGTGCCAAACAGGAGGGTTGAGTCTTTGCTGTAGCCTGCTGACACAAACGGGAGAATGCTTGGGCAATGTTCCTGGACTGCAGTGAGGATTGCTTCCCTTTTGACCTAGTTGAAAGCGTTTTTAAAATCTAATTTTACTACTGCCTGGTCTTCAGTAAGAGAGCTAATGTAGGCTCGTGCAGCGTGAGCCGCTGCTTCACAGCCTTGGGGGACTCCAAACCCCAGCTGGTTGGGTTGCAGCATGGTGGCTGCTTCCAATCTCTACTCATATATATATATATATATATATATATATATATATATATATATATATATATATATATATATATATATATATATATATATATATATATATATATATATATATATATATATATATACATATATATATTAGTATATTTTGGTAGCAGTCTTTCCTGTAGACATATATTATTAAATATGACCGAAAAAGTAAGATTAATAATTCTAACACGAATTTTCTCAATCTTTCGTACATTTCTTTTCACTGTTGGAGGTAAATCAAAAATCAATTCTCCAAAATTCATTTTTATTTCTAGTCTGACGCGACACGAGCGCGTTTCGTAAAACTTATTACATTTTCAAAGACTTTAGTTTACAAATACACAACTGAATAGAACTTACGCATCTCCGATTTTATATCTACATTTTAGTGAGGTGGATGGGGTGAGGTGGCATTAATAGGGTATTAATTTCATCAACACAAGACAGAACAAGAGGTGGCATTAATAGGGTATTAATTTCATCAACACAAGACAGAACACGAAACAATGGGTATTGAATAGAAGTGTTTGTAGAAAGCCTATTGGTCCATATTTCTTGATGCTTCTATATTGGAGCGGAGTCTTGAGGTGGGTAGAATATAGTTGTGCATTAATTGGCTGTTGATTGCTGGTGTTGACTTCTTGATGTGTAGTGCCTCGCAAACGTCAAGCCGCCTGCTATCGCTGTATCTATCGATGATTTCTGTGTTGTTTACTAGGATTTCTCTGGCGATGGTTTGGTTGTGGGAAGAGAACTTCCCACAACTCTTACCACTCTTCTCTTCCCACAACCAAACCATCGCCAGAGAAATCCTAGTAAACAACACAGAAATCATCGATAGATACAGCGATAGCAGGCGGCTTGACGTTTGCGAGGCACTACACATCAAGAAGTCAACACCAGCAATCAACAGCCAATTAATGCACAACTATATTCTACCCACCTCAAGACTCCGCTCCAATATAGAAGCATCGAGAAATATGGACCAATAGGCTTTCTACAAACACTTCTATTCAATACCCATTGTTTCGTGTTCTGTCTTGTGTTGATGAAATTAATACCCTATTAATGCCACCTCTTGTTCTGTCTTGGGTTGATGAAATTAATACCCTATTAATGCCACCTCACCCCATCCACCTCACTAAAATGTAGATATAAAATCGGAGATGCGTAAGTTCTATTCACTTGTGTATTTGTAAACTAAAGTCTTTGAAAATGTAATAAGTTTTACGAAACGCGCTCGTGTCGCGTCAGACTAGAAATAAAAATGAATTTTGGAGAACTGATTTTTGATTTACCTCCAACAGTGAAAAGAAATGTACGAAAGATTGAGAAAATTCGTGTTAGAATTATTAATCTTACTTTTTCGGTCATATTTAATAATATACATATATATATATATATATATATATATATATATATATATATATATATATATATATATATTGTGACGGTAACGCGTTGGTGTTCGGCTGTTTAAGGCTAGGGGTATGGCCTCGTCACATAGTTATAAAAAAAAATAGAAAAAACTGGAACTTCGTCTGTGGTAAGGTAAGGAGAAGACACACAAAACACAAGTAAACTTTAACAATGAAATTTTAATTATGTTAAATAAATCAAAACATGAAAATAATGCACAAACAAATTCTTATAATAAAATCAATGAATCAAAATAATAAGCATTCTTAAATGACAAAATGAAAAGTTACGTTAAGGCAAAATAACAAGAAGTGCAATACAACAGTAAGTGGGAGGTGCTGGAATATTGGCTTAAAGCCACCACCTCTCTCAGTACACTCTAGAGTCTAGCTGGGAGGTGTGCTGGCTACGAAAGCACGGAACATTCTGAAGACTGATGTTGGGGCGACCCCAGACATCGGGTAGTATTGGGGGGCGAGTGCAGGTGCAGCCAGACCGGCGACCAATCAGCGGAGTCGTAGCGATCAACGGGTAGTTTGGTGGTTGGAGTTCGAACAGGTGGCTGGTTGCATACGTTTCTGCTCACCCTGGCAAGCCTTGCTGGTGCTGGTGTTGTTGTCGTTGTTTGACATTTCTTCCATAGTCTTTTATATAATTGTGACGACGTAATTATGAAGGGAAGAGCAGGCTCAATCTCTTGAAGGAGATTATTGTCACAACTCTCCCCCGAAGCCTGCGGTTCTGGAAGAAGTACGTCGTTATGTGGTGGAGTAATGGATGGAGTCGCTTCTACTTCATAAACTCTGGAGAGATCATGGGCTAAGATGTTGTCAGACTCTTGGTATAGCGTGTCTCCAGGTTGAATTTCTGCAGGTAGCAAGCCCATAGTAGAAGACGTTGAGATGAGAAGTGGGCGTGCTGCAGGAGGTGTAGGGTGGTGTGGTCCGTGTTGATGGTGGACCGAGCACTTTTCAGGTGTGGAGTGAAGTGCTGAAGCTTCAGGATGAGGAAGAGTAGCTCCTTGCCAATTGTTCCGTCGTTCCTTGTAGCAGTAGTCGCTGACAGGTGTATTCTTCTCGCCTCGTTGCTGCATCACGACACCACCATCGTCGGTACCATTGGCGTCGACATGGAGGATGTAGGGCTTATCTGACGAGGTGAGAGTGGAATTAGAAGAGGGCATAGGAGCACGAGTATTATCCTGAAAGCATTTGGGAAGATCATTAAGGATTTTGGAATTAGAAAGCGCCGACTCCTTGTCAGTGCTTTCGGGAGAAGAAGCCGGGATGGTCTCACTGTGGATGTAGGGTTCTGTGAAGGTAGAACAATTAATCAAGACAGTGGGAGGAGTACCATTATATTGCTTCAGGAGGTTGACGTGGCACAGCTGGGTCTTCCGCCGCCTATCTGGAGTCTCTATCACATAATTATTATTATTCCTGCACTCTTTGACGCAGTAGGGTCCTGAAAATTTGTTTTGTAAAGGTGAACCTGGGATAGGGAAATAAGCAAGGACGAAGTCTCCCGGCTTGAATTTTCTTACTTTGCTGGTCTGGTCGTAATGAGTCTTCATTCTCACCTGGGCTTTCAATAGATTATCATGGGCAAAGCGGTGGACTCTCTCTAGAATGTGCTGAAGGTTTTGAAGAAACTGGGGCACATTCTGATGCTCACTGAAGGTGGCATCTCTGAGAGAGTCTTTGAAAGCCTTAAGGGGAGTACGGCACTTACGGCCGTAGAGCATCTCATAAGGAGATACTCCTAGGGACTCATTGGGGAGACTTCTGAAAATACACATTATTAGGTCAATCTGCTTATCCCAATCCTTTGAGGTTTCACTACAAAACTTTTTCAAGAGTGCTTTGATGGTCTGATGACTACGTTCAAGAGAACCCTGTGAAGCAGGATGATAGGGGCTGGACAATACCTGTTTGATGTTGAACTCCTCCAGTGTCCTTTTGAAGAGATCACTGGTGAAGTTGGTGCCACAGTCACTTTGAATCTCCCTGGGAAATCCGTATTGAGTGAAGATCTTCAATAGATGTTTGATAACCGTAGCAGCCGTGATGTTCTTCACTGGAACTGCTATGGGAAATCTGGTGGTAGGACACAGGATGGTTAGGATGTAGGCGTTACCTGAACTGGTCCGAGGTAAAGGACCAACACAGTCTATTATGAGTCTGTGGAAAGGTTCCGCAGGCACCTGTATGGGAATCAGTGGTGCTCTGGGAATGGAGACGTTCGGTTTGCCTGCCATCTGACATGTATGACACTGTTTTACGTACTGTTTGACGTTGTTTACCATACCTGGCCAGTAGTAGTCTTGACGAATCCCATGGTAAGTCTTGTTGAAGCCGTAGTGGGAGAATGCTCCATGGGCCAGGTGTAGAATAGTGGGCCGCAGGCTGGTGGGAATCACAAGTTGTTCGGTGTTGGCCCAATCGTCCTCCTCCTTCAGTTTACTGGGTCTATATCTGCGGTAGAGCAAGTCGTTCTCTAGGAAGAACCCAGGAATACTGTCGGGTTGAGTCTCAGCCTGGAAAAACAATGGTGTTAAAGTAAGATCTTCCCTCTGCAACTTACGGAACTCCAACTTGGTCAGATGCGGGGGGAGTTTCTGAGGGTCTTGAGGGACAGCGGTAGCAGTAGAGTCAGCTGGCTGTGGACGTGCGGCTTGTGCACGGGTGGTCACGAGAACCGGAGGAGAAACATCATCACTCTCTTGAACCTCTGCTGGAACATACTCAAGAATAGGGTTACTTGGCACAGAGTTACACACCTGGGGTTTGTCCATGACGATCAGGTTGGTTGGTTGCAGGTCTTCTGCCAAGTCGTTGCCTAGGAGAAGTTGCACTCCAGGCATGGGAAAAGGCTTTTCCCTGACGGCGACTTGGACTTCCCCGTTCACGTAGGGACAATCCAGGTGGACTCTGGCGAGAGGGTATGGAGTGGTAGCAGTGAGGTCAGTGATGAAGACTGTTTCCCCGGTGTAGACTATGTTGGGCACAGCCGACTTCAAGATGATCGATTGTAGAGCCGCTGTGTCCCTCAAGATCTTCAATTTGAAACGTCCCTCCGGATTTGAACCGTTGGCAGAGACAGTTCCAGTATACAGGTGGTTACTGAAAAGAGAAAGATCATTAACATCAACACCAACATTCATCACAGGCTTACCGGACTTAGGAGGAGTTGGTTTGGGTCGTTGTGGGTCAGTGGTTCCCTTGTATTGAGACTTACCACACTTGTCTATGGTATGTCCATAGAGTCTACAATACTTGCAGTACAGTTGTGAACCAGCTTGATCGGGGCTCACCTTCTCGTAACTGTACCACGACTTCTTACTGGAGGATGGTTCAGGTGTCAGCCGGTGGATGAGGCTGTAAGTGTCAGCCGACTTAGCACACTTCAGGTAGTCGGTTTCTTCTTTATCTGCTAAGTAGAGGCGGACAGGAGGCGGCACACGTCTCAAGAATTCTTCAACAAGCATCAGGTTCACGAGTTCTGTAAAAGTAGAGACATGTGCTGCTTCCAGCCATTTCATGAAATACCTCCGTTTCGTGTTAGCAAACTCGAGGAAGGTAGTGGTACTTGCCTTCAGGTGGTCACGGAATTTCCTTCTATAACTTTCTGTGGAAAGTAGGTAGGCGTCCAACACTGCTTGTTTCAGAGTGTAGTAGTCATTCTCAGACGCCAAAGTACTGAGTGTGACTGCAGCTCTACCTGTAAGATGGACTCTGAGAAGTGTGGCCCATTGGTCGACAGGCCAACTGAGTTGATTAGCAAGGGTTTCAAAGGTGGTGAAAAAAACATCAACTTCTGCTTCTACAAAGGATGGCATTAACTTACTTGCATGTGATATATTAAAACTGACGGGAAGATTGGCAGTAGCTTGTTGGCGTTGAGTGAAGTGGGAAGTTTCCAAGGCGATTTCACGTTGACGACACTCTAGAGCCAGAGTCGCTTGTTGCTTGTCATGTTCGCGTTGCATCTCCAACTCGCGTCGTTTGGTTTCAAGCTGTACTCGTTCCCGCTCCTGGAGTAGTGCAACCTCACGTTCTTGGAGGGCGAGTCCTCGTTCGTGTTCTTCTCTCCTCAAAGCAGCTTCACGTTCTCGTTCTTCTCTTCGTATGGCAGCAGCTCGTTCTTGTTGTTCGAGGGCTTCCCTTTGCTGTTCGCGGGCTTCCTTTTGCTGCTCACGTTCAATCTTAGCCAGCTCTAGTTTAAGTTTCATCGTTGCCAAGTCAGTTTTATCTGCAATATAGTAAGTTTCATGAGTTTCAGAGTCTATCTTACCTTGCTCTAAATAGTAATCCAGCAACAGGTTGTGTAGGTCATTTTTGTTGGCTTGATAGGGAACTTCTAGTTGATACTCATGTGCAAGAGTTTGTAGTTCAGTCCTCTTGGCACGACTTAAAGTTCCTATTTCACCTGCTGGATTTGCACGGAAAGTTTGGAGACGAAACATGGTGAAATTAGCAAATAAAGGTACACGAATGTTCAATAATGAAATGTCAGAAACAGGACAACGTGGCAACTGGTACCTATCCTGTGTGATCTTTAACAATTAACGTTAAGTGAAAGATATTAAATGATTAAATTAAATCAAGGGCGCAGGAAATCTTGTACCCGGTACTCATGTAAGAGAATAAGGGCAAGAAAATCCTACTAACAAATGAAACAAAGTTTCGAAAACAAATGAAACAGTTAAATGCTTCAAAAGTAAAATTGGTAGTCCAAGGATGTAGGCATACCTTGCCAAGTCTCTATAGGACATAAAGCAAGTTTTTCCTACTGAATTTAATATGATACTTACAGAATTAGCGAACTTTTGTGCTCTGAAAAAATAAGCTAATTCCCTACCGTTGTATGTATCATCATCTCTGACTGACGTGTAGGGGTGCGAGGTGTCAACTGGTGACGAGAACTGCTGCTGAGGTCCCAATTCAGCAACTAAAGTTCGAGCTAGAGGAACTATGGCCCTCTTTGTCCTCCTACAGTCAGATTGCAGAAGATTGGGTACTCTTGACCCGGGGCAGACCACAGTACCAGGGTACCAATATGATGATCTGTCAGAATGAGAAATATTCAAGGGACATAGATGGTAAATACGAGTAATAACATGGAGGGAGAGATGACCAATTAAGAGTATGACTGAGGCCTACAGTCACCACGTAATCCAAAGTTGTCTCACCTTCACTATATGTTACTCTCGTAATGCACAATACACCGCACCTTATAAAAAATGAAATTGAATGAAAAATAGTAAAGCTACGTTAACAAAGTTAAATACGCTTACCATAAATTACCACTTGGCACCAGTACCTGAGTGAGGCTCCTAGGACAGGCCCCCATAAAACTTGTGACGGTAACGCGTTGGTGTTCGGCTGTTTAAGGCTAGGGGTATGGCCTCGTCACATAGTTATAAAAAAAAATAGAAAAAACTGGAACTTCGTCTGTGGTAAGGTAAGGAGAAGACACACAAAACACAAGTAAACTTTAACAATGAAATTTTAATTATGTTAAATAAATCAAAACATGAAAATAATGCACAAACAAATTCTTATAATAAAATCAATGAATCAAAATAATAAGCATTCTTAAATGACAAAATGAAAAGTTACGTTAAGGCAAAATAACAAGAAGTGCAATACAACAGTAAGTGGGAGGTGCTGGAATATTGGCTTAAAGCCACCACCTCTCTCAGTACACTCTAGAGTCTAGCTGGGAGGTGTGCTGGCTACGAAAGCACGGAACATTCTGAAGACTGATGTTGGGGCGACCCCAGACATCGGGTAGTATTGGGGGGCGAGTGCAGGTGCAGCCAGACCGGCGACCAATCAGCGGAGTCGTAGCGATCAACGGGTAGTTTGGTGGTTGGAGTTCGAACAGGTGGCTGGTTGCATACGTTTCTGCTCACCCTGGCAAGCCTTGCTGGTGCTGGTGTTGTTGTCGTTGTTTGACATTTCTTCCATAGTCTTTTATATAATTGTGACGACGTAATTATGAAGGGAAGAGCAGGCTCAATCTCTTGAAGGAGATTATTGTCACAATATATATATATATATATATATATATATATATATATATATATATATATATATATATATATACCAGACCATGACCAAATTTGCCAAATAAGCCAAGTTTTCCTCAATTAATATATTTTCTCGAATTTTTTTCTTATGAAATGATAAAGCTACCCATTTCATTATGTATGATGTCAATTTTTTTTTATTGGAGTTAAAATTAACGTAGATATATGACCAAACCTAACCAACCCTACCTAACCTAACCTATCTTTATAGGTTAGGTTAGGTTAGGTAGCCGAAAAAGTTAGGTTAGGTTAGGTTAGGTAGGTTAGGTAGTCGAAAAACAATTAATTCATGAAAACTTGGCTTACTAGGCAAATTTGGCCTTGCATAGTAGGCTGAGAAGTGAGTTCTGGCTACTAGGTACGACATATATATATATATATATATATATATATATATATATATATATATATATATATATATATATATATATATATATATATATATATATATATATGTCGTACCTAGTAGCCAGAACGCACTTCTCGGCCTACTATGCAAGGCCCGATTTGCCTAATTAGCCAAGTTTTCATGAATTAATATATTTTCTCAAATTTTTTTGTTATGAAATGATAAAGCTACCCATTTCATTATGTATGAGGTCCATTTTTTTATTGGAGGTAAAATTAACATAGATATATGACCAAACCTAACCAACACTACCTAACCTAACCTATCTTTATAGGTTAGGTTAGGTTAGGTAGCCGAAAAAGTTAGGTTAGGTTAGGTTAGGTAGGTTAAGTAGTCGAAAAACAATAAATTCATGAAAACTTGGCTTATTAGGCAAATCGGGCCTTGCATAGTAGGCCGAGAAGTGCGTTCTGGCTACTAGGTACGACATATATATATATATATATATATATATATATATATATATATATATATATATATATATATATATATATATATATATATATATATATATATATATATATATATATATATATATAGATATATATATATATATATATATATATATATATATATATATATATATATATATATGTCGTACCTAATAGCCAGAACGCACTTCTCGGCCTACTATGCAAGGCCTGATTTGCCTAATAAGCCAAGTTTTCCTGAATTAATATATTTTCTCTAACTTTTTTCTTATGAAATGATAAAGCTACCCATTACATTACAAATGAGGTCAATTTTTTTTATTGGAGTTAAAATTAACGTAGATATATGACCGAACCTAACCAACCCTACCTAACCTAACCTAACCTATCTCTATAGGTTAGGTTAGGTTTGGTAGCCGAAAAAGTTAGGTTAGGTAAGGTTAGGTAGGTTAGGTAGTCGAAAAACAATTAATTCATGAAAACTTGGCTTATTAAGCAAATCGGGCCTTGCATAGTAGGCTGAAAAGTGCGTTCTGGCTACTAGGTACGACATATATATATATATATATATATATATATATATATAATGATTTCGAATAATATGATAAACTTTAACTGTCCATCAATGCATGTATGGATTAAGCCTCACTAATCGCCTTATTAAAACTAATGGGTTTTTCACATTATCGATGACTTCCCACATATTTAACAGTGTATTAGAATGATTGAGATTGCTGCTGCTGGAACCCACAGATTCCAGACATCTTCAAACACAATAATTACAAGGGCAAACTCTTCAACCTCAGGTTAAACTACTTTCTGAGCTAAAGTTCTTCAGACATTGCTTATCCAGGCCTGAGTGTAGAGTTACCCCCTCACTGATAAACCTGCAGTTACCCGTTACTCTTTCTCATATATTAGCTTCACTTACTATGAATGACAATTGCTGGTTATCACCTCTGATGGTTCCCTCCGTCGTCATACGTGGCTCCTCATCAAAGATTATGTTAAGGCAAATACTAGCCACCTTACCGTCATATGTTGCTTTCACTCTAACGTAATAAATGAAGAATGAACATAGCATATTAAGGCTGAACATGATGAAGAACATATAACATGCTAAGACTGAACATTATTAAGAACATAATTACATGTTAAGGCTGAATATGATAGAAGAACATGTAACTTGCTAAGGCTGAACATGATAGAAGAGAACATAACATATTAATGCTGAAGATTATAATAAGCCACAAAAAAAATCTAATTAATGCTTTCTTCTCTTAAATCACGTGTCGTCACTCTGATTCATACTAGACAAGTTTATATTCTGAAAATACATAGGTAAATATTGTTTTGGAAATAGGAGTTATTGATGTGATTACCAGATAACATAATAAACGTTGGCATGCAGGATTGTTGCGAGCGAAGGTTAGACATACATATGAATAAGTTTTATTCAATATGAATATGCATGGGCAATAGTTCTTCTGGAGTTTTAATTATCTATATGAATCAAAGTACAACAATAATGTCACCTTGATGCTATAGTTGCAGGTTAGTACAGTGACTGGTGTTGTGTAGAAAATATGTACGTCATATATAACTGAGATTAATGAAACTCTCCTGCTTTTGTATCAATATATAATGGTCAGCTAACAATTGTGAGGTTCAAGAACTATCTTATGATGTTATAAGTATGTAGTCAACACATGTTTGCTTCAGTCTCAAGACGTTTTGTTCAAATAACAACTGGTGTGATGCATAATATCTTTATTAGTGATATTGTTTAACTAACATTGTCAACTCTTGGTTTTCCTTGTCTAGAGCTTGTGTGATCATATAGCTACTTGGTTGATAGAGGATATCCTCAGTGATCATCTTGTTTATCTCACAATGACAACAAAAAATGCTCTCCTATCAGGTCAGTATGGTTAGATGTCAACTGGTGTGAAGCAGGATATCATAAATTACAATAATATTAATTAGCGAAGATAATTAATTTTTTTTCTCTTTTCCTGCTTCTCTTTTCTCCATCAAGTATCGTCAAATAGTAACTTTTAGATTCAAATTATAGTTACTTTGGTTAAATGATAGCAACAATGTTTTTCTTTCCTCAGGCTAGTATTACCGACATTTTATTGCGGAGCCTTAATAGTGTAGGACACTTATTAAAGGTCATTTTACAAGGCTGGAGCTATCAGTTCACCTTAGTATGTTCATCTCTTGTGGGGTTCTGAATATCTTAATTTATGGAGACTCCCTGCTGGATATTTGAAATGATTAAACAAATAATGTCACAGAGAGATGGATTACTGGCAGGGATTTTGAGTCAACTAAAGTCAGAAAAAAACAATTTGAGCTGTGCATTTGGGGTTATTTTGAGGCAGGATAGGCACAGAATGTGTTGAAGTTAAATACTGAGGGCGTGCTAATATATTTAATGTCATGGTATTATTAGTTTATATTAGTTCTATGACAAATTGTCTAACTACCTTATATTTGTGAAATACATATTATCTTTACACTGTATCGTCTTTCAAATTTTCAAATAACTGTCAATCAATTTATGCCTAAATATAATATAAAATTTAGATTGCTATACATCTGTTTAGTCTTGACAGCAATGAAAATATTTGTATAAGTTGTTACCAGTTAAGTTCCTGATCCTGGTAATGACAATATCTACTTACTGTTCTGTTGCTGTTTATTCTTATGTTACTAATGTACTGTACATTTTCAAATAAAGTTTTTAATTGATTTACATAATAATACCACAACTGGCTCTCTCTTGTTACAAGCAATAAGTTATCAAATAATAACCGTTGGTATGTTGGATATTTTTAATGTGATCTATTCTGATCACTTTTTTAACACGGTTATCGTCTATTATTCTTAAAATGGAAAATCAGTTTGCATAATATTTAGAGTTGGTATTTCACTTAAATAGTATAAAAGTTGTTAATCAAGGATGGTTTATTTCAACAATTTACAGAAACCTCTGGAATCGTGATGGTTTATGCATAATAATAATTGTGGTGTCTGTTGACAGGCAGGACAGCCCTTCTCAGGGCAGCCGAAGGTGGTCACGACAACACTGTGAAGGTCCTCCTCGACGCTGGAGCAGATGTCAACGCTGCACGTTATAAAGGTAAGAATCACATTTATGCATCCCAACATTATATAGCACTCAAGTCACACAACACACCACACTTATGGTGTAACAAAATAGAATATTGTTGTTTTATAGTACAATACATTGCACTAAGGATGTCTAAGATCCCCAGCCTGCCTAAGAAACAACTAAATGTTCAACATTTATTGTAACATTATTTAAAAAAAATATGCTCTCAAAATAATAATCATTCAGTATCGCAACACATTACATATATTTTGCTACATAATTCACTATGTATATAAGGACGAAAATTAATTGTTCAGGTATCACACATTACGGAGCACGTTGAATGACACACAACATAATACATTTATGGTATCACTCAATTCTCCACATTTATGACACATCACACTATGTCACATATTGAGCATATCACACTATGTCACGTATTGAACATATCACACTACGTCACATATTGAACACATCACACTATGTCACATATTGAACATATCACACTACGACACATATTGAACACATTACGTCACATTGAACACATCACACTACGTCACGTATTGAACATATCACACTACGTCACATATTGAACACATCACACAACGTCACATATTGAACACATCACACTACGTCACGTATTGAACACATCACATATTGAACACATCACACTACGTCACGTATTGAACATATCACACTACGTCACATATTGAACACATAATATACAACTTAAGGTGTTACACAATTCATATTGTGTCCCAAAACACACTTCACATTTGTCATCATACAATGCAATACTCTTTATCTGTGATATATTTCACAATACCTATGGTGACAAACTACCATTATGGACACTAAATATGGTGTCTCTCAATATACCATGCTTATAAGGGCGCAAAACAAAGAAAAACAAAAAGGTTCAAAGCTTAAGTCACATTGTTTTGCTATTTATTTTATTGTGACTTCTGTTTCTTTTAGATATGATGATGAATAAGGTCGTATTCGAAACGTCATGGCTTTGACTCAAAAGTAAAGAAGAGTTTTTGCAAGATGTTTGTTTTATCTCTGGTTTTCCTTTATATTTTGAGGATTAGATTCCCGAAGGGAACTTCTATCGTAAATATATTATAATTTGTTTATTTATTCAATTTTCTTAAATGAAAAGCAAGTTCCTTTAAGGAATACGCAGGCTCAGTGGATGAACTAAACTTGTTCTTCTCTGGATGAGAATTAACTTGGATTTAAGGTTATTTACCTTTGACAAAATGTTGCCTCTACAAATCTTCTTCTTGAGCACATATGGATCTTCATGCCAACTGTATTTGTAGAAAATCTATTTTCCTTACTTTGTTAAGAAAAGACAATTTCTTTCGTTTGTCAGCACCTCAGAAAAGATATTACATTTGGACATTGCATATGTCCATAGCTTACAAGATAATGTATCAAATCAATTCCCTCTGTAGTAACAGGAAAGTTACCAAGTCTTCCACTCACGAGTGCCCATAAATATCAGCCCATAATCTCAGTACACAAATTCAGTATTGTTATAGATGTGCAGGGATGTACTGCTGATTAATTGCAGTTTTTGAGACTGTAAGATCGATTTACTCTTCAGTCAATACTCAGTTTCAGTTCTGGTACTTTCTATTCCAACTCAATTAACAATTATGAACACAAACATGGGTAAGTGGTCTTTGATGACTTACTATAGCAAAAGAGATGGTGGAGTGGCATAGACGTCAACTTCGAGTGTAGTGGCGAGGACAGGGTGAGTGACTGTGAGGTGGGTGAGTCTTTAGCTGCGCTGCGATTCTCTGGTCTGGATCCGACATGACAGTGTTATCTGCTAAAATATGACTGGTTCTACACACCCCGTCATTCTCTGAAATGTATAAGGAGGACAAAGTAGTCTTCCTGCAAAAGGTCTGCCATGCTCTGCCTTGCTCTGTACTCTTGTATGTAATTTTATGCAAGAAATATAACTGAAAATTCTATAATGTTGGTGATTTCTTGAATTTCACTGAATGTTAGGTTTATAGATTTTATTTGATTTCCTAAGAATGATTAAAATTAAATGATGTATTACTAAATAAAAAGAACGATAGCAACATTTTAGCTGTTTAGAGTGATAGTAATCATATCCAGTTGCCACTAAGTAAACTGTAGTCGTCTTCGTGCTATAGTGGACTGTATTGTTTGTCTCAGTGTTCTCTAGGTGGCTCACATTTAGGGAGACGCAGCAGGAATATTGCTGCCTTCATTTTACCTGCCGGATGAAATAAATTTCAGTACTTTATGGTAAAATAAAATATATGTATAACACAACATGCACTGATAATTAATATAAAATATTAGTTTTAGCTTTTGTTTTTAATTCTGGTATTTTGTACACATGAATGATATTATCAACAATGACAAAACTTAATATTTTATCGTTGTGAATTTATCTATTGCATAATGTATATTTGTATTTATCTATAAACCATTGCACTATATTTCAAATATTTATTTGCTAAACATTGGTTAACCTAGTTAGTTATAGTTAATTGTGTGGCAAGTAATTGACTTACTGAGGTTGGCTTAAAAGCCTGTGTTATGTCCGAGTTGCTGAAATAGAACAATTAGTGAAACATCTTAACAATGATCCCTGACAAAAATAATTATCACGAACTGTTCGCATAACATATATTATAATGTATATTATAATACACAATATAGGAATCCGGGTGCTCAAAGTCTTTCTTCATCTAGTAGATCATTGTTAAGGTTTATGTAGCTCTCGCAGTGAGATTAGTACTGCATTTTTATGAAGGTAACTAATGAGGTGGTGTTGATTTTGCATAAATGGTGTCTGGCTCCTTTGCTGGAGTGCCTTCGGTGTGGCCACACACTCAACTTAACTACTGTTTTTCTAAGGTTTGGCACGCTTAGTTTACTTTAAACAGTGTATCTCAATATTTATACTGTTTTAATAGATCATGCAAAGGTCCATGGGTATCCTAAACTACTGAAATCGCACAGCTTGATGCACGTGGTGTTTCCTACTGGTGACGAGTTGTTTATTGTTTGGTTTGTTTATTATTTAGTTCATTTATAGTTATGTTATTTCACCACAATACCTGTCCACAGAGTAGCTAAACAGTTTGATGTGGTATACACTGGTGTATAGTGTGTTCTGGTGTTTTGGTGTGATGGTGTCTGCGAGCTCCATCAACTGTGGCTCCACATCCCACTTCACACTGGTATTTTATATTTCCACATCTATCATTTTTAAACGGTTTATGAAAACTTTAATCAGTTTTATATGACGTTTACACCACTATACTAAGGTCCTCGGGAATAAAAACGGCTGAAACTTAGCGTTAACGACCACGGTGTATATTCGTTTTGGTGGTGGAGAGTTTAGTATCATGGCAGCGTCTAATAGTAGTTGGCATCCGTCAATCCCGTGGGGTTATGGGGTTGTGCCCGGGGGGTCAAGTTGGATGCAACGTCTGCTCTGGCTAAGAAATCCAACCTGAGGATGGCAGTCCCGACCGCTGCGAACACAGACAAACGTCGAAGTGGGTGAGTCTGACAGTGGTCGAGTCCTCCTCTGAAGTCTATTATCCTCCACCTGCCTCTTCAGTTCACCCTCGAATTGCTGAAGTCTTTTCTGCCTTTTGCATCTCCAGGCAGATCTGTCCGCAGCTGCTGCCTCCCAAGTGTTGATGTCCATGTTCATGTGCTTGGGGTCGCGTTTTCAGGCGTCTTTGAAACGCAGCTGGGGTCATCTGGTGGCCCTCTTTCCTGTTGCCAGTTCTCCGTACAAGAGGTCTTTCGGTATGCGGCCATCTTCCATGCGTGTGGCATGACCCAGCATTCGCATGCGTCTCTGCTTCAGGAGAGTGAACATTGAAGGGATTCCTGTTTCCTCGAGTACTGTGTTGTTGGTGACGTGGTCTCTCCATATAATGTCAAAGATGCGTCTCAGGTTCCGCATGTGGAAGGTTTTGAACCGTCTCTCCTGGTGAGAGGCCAGGGTCCCGGATTCGGAGCCGTAGAGAAGTGTACACACCACACATGCCATGTAGAATCGTCTAAACACTAGCTATATCCACACCTAGGCGGGAATAGTCACCCCACCCTGTTTTACACATCAATTTATACAATCGTTAACCACCCTTATCTGATTAAACAAATATTTTTTTGTTTATATGTATTTATTTTGGACTATTACCATGATAGGCTTATAGTTATTGGATTTAATTAAAAATATCCTGATATGGAACCCATTATAGATGCCTTCCTGGGGTGGTGTCTTCAAAATGATGTTCATATGTTGACTAAACATTCTCTATGCCCTGGGTGGGCGGGACTTTGATCCATAAATCGCTAGACTTAAGCTTTGTGCTCTCTCACACACCATATAACTCACACATGCTATACTCTACTTTGATGAAAAATTTCCACATCTTTATGGGAAGGAAATGATTGTTTGGAGTCCATTATTTAGGACTGAGGCAAGACGAAAATTTACCATGTTTACTCCCCATCGTTTTGAAAGTACAAACGCAAATTTTGTTTGCACTTCTGTGCTGCTGTCCTTTGACGGATGGGCCGTATTGATATTTGTAGATTTCCATGTGCTAATGCTGTGGGTTGCCCAGGATCTGTAGTCCCCCCCTTTGGATTCTAAGTGTACTAGTTTGTCTTGTGTTTTCAAGGACGTAGCTCCTTTAGACTGAACTTTAACAATCCGCAAAATTCCCTGACTGTCTGGGTGGACAAATATTACTTTTCCTAACTGTCCTTGGTCCATCGAAGTCCATCAGAACAGTATCACCAGGTTGTATATTAACTTTGTTATATGGGGAATTTATCCCATAATGGTGCTCGCTTAGAGAGATTAGGTACTCCCATGTCCATACTTCATTCCACTTAAATATTATGTTGGAGAGATGCTTGTTCTCTTGTACTAAGTCAATCACCCACATATGAGGGATCTCTGACATCCTCATCTGGTAAGGAAGGTACTGGAGTCATGGGTAAACGGTACATTTTCTTTTTTTTTGAGATACATATATAAGAGTTGTTATATTCTTGTACAGCCACTAGTACGCGTAGCGTTTCGGGCAGGTCTCTGGAATACGATCGCCACGAAGAACCGTTTTTACAACCAAGTACCCATTTTACTGTTGAGTTAAACAGAGGCTACAGTTAGGGATTTGTCCTCAGTAAATCCTCCCCGGCCAGGATACGAACCCATTACAAAACGCTTACGGAACACCAGGTGAGTGTCTTACCACTACACCACGGAGACTGGCAAAACATTAAGTGAGCTGGACTACTGGCCACCTGAGATATAAGTCAACGGCTGATTATTTATTCTAGACCCGATCTCTGTGACTACTGTTTGGAGCTCCACGAGACCTATCTTCTTTCATCAAACCTCCGTGCCATGGAGCTCAAGATAGGATGAATTTCGTTTACACATTTTTTTCCAGTGCATTATAGGCTTCGGGATAACTTGAGCAGTCACATCAGGTGTTACTTATAAACTGATCTAGTAGCTGCACAGGTAAATAAACAGATGTACACCTTATCAGATGTCCATCTTCTACACCTGTATATGGTTTTTATCAGCTTCCTAAGTTGAGAGAAGCTGTACAGTTTATGGTGTTGACCGCTGGTTTATCAACAGCGGTCATGGATTGTGTAACAATGACCAGTGGCTTTTGGGCCAACAAGCATTAACTCACTATAGAGGCCCCTGGTGCTCAATTTCAACCTTAAGAAAGTACTTAATCTTCCTCTTGCTAAGTGATTCAGGAAAATTTCCTATAGAGTCTAGATCCTACTGTTTATGTACTGACTCCAGTCCATCATCAATTATGTGACTGATTTCTTAGAGTAATTGTTCTTGGCTCAGTCATGCTACTATGACAGTTTCAGAATATTTCTGCTCAACAGTTGTTGCCCTAAAACGCAACACTGGCCGGGACATTAACTTCCCTCCTGTAGACTCTAATAAGTACATTTCTAATGTTTGATTCCCCCAAGATAAATGAATTGTTTTAATTAACACCCGTAAGGCTGCCAATATCCGTTATGTATATGGAATTTATCTGGTGGTCTGCTAAGATAAGCCTCATTTTGTTTATTGAATCTTGCTGTTGCTCCGAGACCAGTCACTCGTAGGACTGTCGGCATTGATTCCACAACAAATACATACAATGGTCTTATACATTTCCCTAGAGGAACTAGAAGTTTTACTACCTTGTGTTCTTGGTGCCTTGTTATAATTTTATGATCCAAAGTAAAGCTCGCTGTGTAGAACTTTCCTCTAAGTAAGTGAAGCTCCTGGACTCAAATCAATAAGTTCAAAATGTCTAAGGTTGAGTGACAGTCTAAGTAAAATCCACACGCTTACTGGGTCGAAATTACTACATGACACCTTATATACACAATATTTACATAGCCGCAACAAAGGACATTTAATCACGAAGTTAACAAGATACAAGTCACATCAATTAGTTGTCACTAAGCAAATATGATTTATGAACATGGAGTACACTAGATAGCGTGGGACAGGCTGCTAAGTTGTTGACAAGGTGGTTGGTAACGTTACTTGCCCAGAGTTGTATCCTTGATTTACATTACAATTCTGCTGTGGTTGAGCCTCACTCTAGGAATGTCAAAGAGATATTTGTTTCTGGTGTGATGACTGTGAGTTCTATTTCAGCCTTCTGAGAAGAGTTTAAGGTGAGGATTGGCATTGCAATTCAGAGTTTTTGTGGATATAGAGAACACTGTGAGAATGTGTTTCTGGATATTTAATTAACATGTTCCAGGATTTCGGTAAGAGAGCAGAGTAGTTTCTGGGACTCGAATTTTGTGATTGTTCTAATTGCTGATTTTTTGTTGAGTAATTAGAGGTAGACGGTAATTAAGCGTGGTAGACCCTCAGGGATAGATACTGTGAGATTATCCTTTTTTTGTGGTGAATAGGTTACAAGAAACCTCAGTCAGAAAGGACTGAACTAGCATCAAACAAATGCTGAGGGCAGATTATACTTTAATGACTGACCAGGGATGCATAGAGCAGCTGCAGGAGTCCAAATCCTTGGCACTCCTTATCCACTGGGTCATGGAGCTTCTAGGGGCCTCAGAGGGAGGTCGTCAGAGGAGCTTCAATGGTCCTCACAACAAAATTAGAATTTATATATGATGTATATGGCCATGAACGCAGTTCGAATGCAAGTAATCCAGGCAACATCAAATGGATCACGGTAGTATCACAAATAATGCAAATAATGGCAAAGCCAATACTTGGTGCAAGGGTCTGAAGGTGTGAACGTAGAGGCACTTGTAGAGGTAAAGAGGTAGAACGTAGAGGTAAACAATTAGTTTATTCATTAAACTTAATGCTAACGGTACATGGCAAGAATAATCTGACGTTACGTTAATGTCGGACGTGGTTCTTGACAAGGCTAAACTAGCCGGAACAACTGCTGCCGGTTCGGACTGCTCGCGGTATTGCTGACCCTGTCTACACTTAACAAAAAGGGGGCAACCACTTCAAACACAATGACAGCTTGACGAGACTGCGGCAAGTAACAATAACATACAATGAAAGACAACTGTCCTCGTCGGTGCCAGATGTGAATCCGGGATCAATGAGGGTGATTATAGTTGCAACAATACACGGCCCCATGTTGGTGCCAGATGTGAGATCCGTGGCCAGCGTGGGGTGATTGATGACTGAATGACAACAACTGACAGACTTGTCACTGAGACAAGTCTTCGTGCAACACTCAGTTGACTACTTTACTTTAATCAGTAATTATGATTACGTTACTTTAATCAGTAATTATGATTATGTTACTTTGTCACCAAGACATGCAATCAAAACAAATCAACAATAGCTACGGGTAATTAGCAATCCCTGAGTAATCGTACCAGGATCTGTCAAAGCTTGACAGCTCACTTAATTCACGAAGAACTTACGTTAAAGCTCGGCATCACTAAGACTGCTTAACTAACATCGATCAGTCAATATGATTACTATTCACCACGTATTAAATTACTTTAAATTAATGAAATGACACTCAAGAATGATTTAACACAAGTATACTGACGTCTCGAGCTACTGAACGCAAGTACACTGACGACACTGAGTCTACACAACATGGTAATAATATTGTACACACCAATACGGGTCACTGAGACCAACAACAATACACTAAACCAAAGTACACCAGGTCACAGAGGCCACATAAATATAGTAAACACAACACACCACATTGACACACTCACGTGTCAATAAATCAATAATAAACACAAAGTAAATTAGTCTTACTTGGACTTACAGCAGGTCCCCTGGAAATAAAGACAGAACGTCATGGACACGGGTTAACACACAGTGATGGTATAACAATAAACCACACTAAACACAGTAAAATACACACATCACAAAGACAACAAAATGTGTAAGAACTGAATGTGTAAGATGACAATCACACTGAAGATATGGCTACAGTATTTACACAGAAAAGCTGTAGTAGGTCTTTACCTATCGTGCTTCCTCGGGGAATCGAACTCGGTCCCGTAGGGGAACTAGTGAGAACGAACACCGGACGGCTGAATTAAATTCAACACAAGGAATTTTCACAACCAAAGAAGATACAGAGAAATTTATGTTTGAGTACTCACGTTAATTTATACCGGTATGACACACTCACAAGCATACACACACTCACTGCTCCAGCTGTTTATTGAAGACCACACACTGGAGATGACAGAGTGAGGAGGAGGTCGGGTTGGAACACCGACGCTCAGAGGTAGCGAGCGAGGTGAGGCGCCAGGCCCAGGGGCTTGAGGTGGTGAGGTACGGCGGGGAGGTGTTTCCTGCGTGCTCGAGACAGATAGAGGCCAGAGTCGCCTAATATTTTTCCACTAATAAACTTGGTAACGTGCTCGCAGTTAAGCACCAGTTTTGAACACAAGTGTGATATATTGCTGAAGGCTGAATGAAAGCACGCTAGTACAGATGTATGTACATATATAAATATATATAGGGGGGGGGGCGCCGCGAGGGATGCCAGGAACACAATGGCGAGGACTGGAAATAATCTAAGTCCACGCTCACAATATCGAAGATTTTCACACGGTCATCACTCAAACACATACAATCGTTTCCTGATTCTTATATCTCACTGTTACGGGGCAATGAAATGACGGATTGCTCTAGGTGAAGCCGATGTCCCATTGTTACTCTGAAACAGTCCGGTTGCACCTGTTGGTGTCTCATGTGACGGCTATGACTTCACTTATCTTCTGAATTAACTTCTGACGGAGCCCGCAATCGCTGGATTCTACAGCAACGATCACAGAGCGGCGTAGAATCAACTTGGGCTGGCTGGAGGTTGATATAGGCAGGAGAAACCAAGGTCTTGGCCAGGACCTGACCTCCTGACGTCTCGACAGCACAGATCCTACACACAGAAACACTCTCCTGAGGCGCAGGAATCTCACACCAGCAAAGTTTTGGCACGAGAGTTCGGGCAGAGGCTCCTTTGGTGCCAGGCACTCGACCAATCAGGTACGAGCCTCGGCCGAGGCCTTCGTGCCGCTTCCAATAAGAGTAAAGCCGGCAGGAAATGCTGATGACGTCACGTCACCGGCAAAGTGGAGCCGTTGGTACTTGAGGTGGTCCTCTCTGCCTACTCTCTCTCTCTCTCTCTCTCTCTCTCTCTCTCTCTCTCTCTCTCTCTCTCTCTCTCTCTCTCTCTCTCTCTCTCTCTCTCTCTCTCTCTCTCTCTCTCTTTCTCTCTCTCTCTGTGTTGTCAGGTGCCCGAGGTACAGAATTCAGGGAAAACCTGTAACTATTCACACAGAATACTTACGTCAACGAGAGTTACTTCTTTGGAATGCTGAAGGCATCCCCTTTCGAAAGGGATGTGATTTCACTAGTCTATCTCCACTACCAAGGAAGGTAGACTTTTGTGCACACCCTGTGCACATCTCCACCATTTTCTGAGGCAAAAGGTTTTTTCCTACTATTACCTAACAGATGTAAGTTAGCTGAGAAGTGGCCAAAAACCCAACTTCTCACAGATACCATAGGTGAGATATGGATAAATGAGTGAATAATACAGAGTAACTAGGGCAGGGCGAGGAACATACTATCATGACCTTACTGTAATGGTATGTGCAGACCATAGCTCCTTCCCCTTCCCATTCCTCTTCCTCTTCCCCTTCCCCTTCCTCTTCCTCTTCCCCTTTCCTTCCTTCACTTGCCTCCCCTCCCTTTGGTCATCCCTCCCATTTGTCACAGTCTGACCCTCGTGGTCATGAACAGTTTGAAGTCACTTGTTCCCCCAATCCGTTTTCCCCTCTCCCTCCATCTTCCCAGTGACGAACTGGAAATAGTACCTCAGAGCCAATAAACTTGTGCTCTCAAATTACATGTTGGTGCCCAGCCAACGTTTCCCACAGAATAGTCGTTGGTGCTGTTCCAGTTACTGGAGTTTTCTCTCAAGATGAATTGACCCTTATTGTCAAGCCTGGTTCTGATTGGTTGAAGCCATGGAGGCCTGTGGAGGCGGGGTCCCCCAGGGTAGTGCCTGTCCATGCCATTGGCCAAGCTTCTAGAACACCCAGTTGTGATTAAATCCATTGGCCATAGGCTTGGAGTTAAATTGGGCCTAGGAACTAAGTGGGGGAGCCTGTCCCACTGGTAAGCGTTTTTAGAAAAGCTGAGTTAGTGTGTCTTGGAGTGTACTGGGGCCCAGATATCCTGATCTGGGGGGGCAGCCACTTAACATCGTAGTCGAGGTTGCAGGATTAAGGTAATGTCTGTCAGAGTTTTGGTACAACAGTAAATGCACCTCAAAATGTTCCCATTGCCTCTTAGGATGTGTTAGAACATTCCAAACTTGATTTTTATTTACGTGCTTTATTTAATAAAAAAATTATTTGTTCCAGTGGTATTCAGTTAATTCCCCTTTTTAATATATTTTTCTACTTGGTCATTTTTATATGTGGTTGAGGGTTGACTTGGAAAGTTCCTGTGTTCTCCTCCATCTTATGAATATTAAAGTTGCTCTTGAATCCCCCTTTAGTTCAGTAAGATTACAGTATTAATCCATTAAGATTTATTTACTTGCCCCTTTGAGTTCCATGATTATTGAGTCCCTTCCTTCCTGGAGAAACAATTTTGACACATTCATTTATGGTTGGGAAGGTGGTGGCAGTGTTTTAATGATTTTAATTATTAGTTATAAATTCATAACCCCTGTTCTTGTTGTGTCCTCCTTGTTTAATATTCAGCTTATATTCGTGGCAGTCCAGTGAGGGGTCACACTGGACTGTAACAGTGTTAAGCTGGGGTATTGAGTGAAGTAGGGAAAGGGTTATTACTACAAGGGTAGCATTAGAACTATTACATTACCTTGTCCATCATACTTTCATTCTAATAATAGAACGTTTGTAATGTTAGTATTGATGGAAACACAACTAAAGCCTTTTTCTGGTCAGAATTAGTCGAGAACTTGTCCGCTTGTGACCTGGTTCCATGCAGGGAACCGTCACTAACACCAATTAAGTTTTAGTGCTTTGAATAAGTTTTATGGAGCTTAGCGTCTGAGAGAGTACCTAGACCAGCCACAACACTTGACTCGGGGCAGGCAAGAAGCAACACAGAACATACACAGTAACATCACACAGAGAGCATAGAATAACAAGAAACACAGAATAACAATAATACAGATAACAGGGCACACACAGCAATATAACATAAAAGTGAAAACAAATAACAATAAAAATACATGGGAACATACAAAAAACAAAAGCTACACAACCCTGACGGGGCGTGTCAAAGGTGTCAGTAACGAAAAATGTGCACAGAGAAACACATTGATACCAAAGGCAAAAATAAAACAAGAAATACATATATACAACTTAAAACATACGCAAAACACACACACCATGTGTCACACCACTCAACAACAGACATCATACCATAAAACAAGAACACAGAACACACACACGGCACACAGCACAGTCAAAGAAAATTACACAAGGGGGCGTTATTGGGGATGATTAAAAGTTGTTCTAGTGCAATCAAAATTTATTGATGTTTTACATGTGAAAAAGGCTGCACCTGGTCCAAGTTTCAGCATCGCAGGCTAAATAGAGAGGGAGGAAAAAAACATATTTTAGACAATTTATCAAAATTTTCCACCATTGCATAGCAAACACAATTGTCAACCGAAATCATTTCCATGACACTCAGCTATCACATTACTGTATAATAGAGGTTTTTAGGAATATTTCTATCCCAAATGTATTTAGTGCAATACAAATTTTCAAAGTTCCCCCCAAAAATATGCAATAACATAATGTATATAAATATTTATAAAATCAATAAATAGACTTAGGAAAATAAAAATGCACAATTGTGTAGAGGGATAAACTCTACATATAATGTGCAAGTTTCATGTAAATTGAATAATAAATGAAAAAGTAATTCAACCATGTAGTTGCTAATTACTTACATGTAGGAAATAAAGGTCAAAGTTCAACCACCTGTGGCTGAGGTTGATGTCGACCAATTTCATTCAAAATTTGCATCCTTGTAGATAGGCATGCCTTCAGTAAGGTGTGTATGTTCCATGAAGATCGCCTGATAACAAAATAAAAAAAAAAAAAAAAATAAAAAAAAAAATAAAGCAGTTATAAAAAGGGTACCCCCTCTGGTGCCAATGTGGGGACCCATAGCCTCGGAGAAGAAAATAAAAAGTATTCAGAGGAGACCTTGTTGTTTCTCACTGAACACTAATATTATCTACTCCTACCACCCCCATTCTTTTGTATGTACACATATATATATTTTTTATTTGAACTTTGTTACAAAAAAGGAGTTACATATAGGGTACAAAGATGGTTATCATAGGTTGTCGAGTTCCTCCAGCTCCTCAGATGGCGGGCAGGAACCCTGAATGCAGTGCGCATTTCCCCTCTGTATCGCCATGTTGAGGCGCTGGAAAAGAAAGCTGGCAGCTCCAGAGTCCCTTGTTGTTTCAAAGAGCCTAGAACCCAGTTCCTTCAAAAAACCTTCAAAGCAGTTATATATTTACCATTATTTATGATGTAATATCAAAATATAACACTAAAACATACTAACCTAAAATAATTGGTCTGAAATATGGGTCCTCAAGGTGGCACTGCAATGGCACTAGTAGGCACCTGCCCCATAGCCAGGGTCAGCTTCCTCAGGGGCTTTTCTTGGCTTGATGGTGCGTCTCGTTGGATTCTGCATCTTCTTGTCCTTCATGTTGAAGTACCGGTCCCGAATGTCACTCTGTGGTAGACCAAGGAGGTTCGTCAGAGATCCCATCATATACCCAGCGTTGTAGTTGACAGCTGTCATTGCCATGGCGAAGTCAACCATTACTCGAATAACATATTTGTCTTTGGGGGCGAGTTTCCAAACTCGGTGGTGTAGAGACTCGTTTGTATTCTGAGTCTTTTCCTTCAGGCACTTGGTCATGTTGTCCTCCGATACAAGATTGTTGTATATCTTCAAGACTTCAGTCATGTGAATACTGGGTAGCTGAAAATGTACTTTCATCGTCTTGTGTGAACGTGGGGTCATTTCATTTGTAATGTCTTGCTGGTGGAAACACCAAGAGTCTTTGCCTTTAGGGTAATGCATGTGCATTGACTTTTCATCCGTCGACGTTGCATGGAACAGTCCAGACAGGCAGGCATCCCTCATTTGTTTCCAGTCCTAGTTGATGTTATCCCTAATGGCTTTGTAAAGTAACTTGCCAACTTCAGAATGGTGTTGTCAGTTAATTTTCCCTTCCCATTGACCAGTGACATTCGTCTGGTCTTTTTGACAGGCTCTTTTGTCACCTTCCATTCGACAGCTGTTTTCTGAAAGTTACAAAGCTGTGTTGCAAGTCTCTTGCTGAAGTGATTTATGCACTCAGCCTTATCCACTCTTACGTCTGCATATGGTCCATCACCATTATTCATTGCACAAATTTTATTGAAGGCTGAAGAATCACCATCACCGACCAAGGTCGTATACCTGAGTTTTTTGTCTAGAGATCGACCCCACATCAATACCGCGGCATCCGGTTCCATATTTTTGGCAGTTCCATTGTAGTTCTTGTCACAATCCGGTAAATGTTTACCCATTTCAGTGTCAAACTCAGCCTGTGTTATTTTTCCATTTTGTTTTCTACGCTTGAACGCAGAACACTTGGTGAAGTTTTTGCAGAAAGTATTGTGGTCCACAACAGCCCTGTGAATATTTCCACAACAAAAGCAGTGCCAATTTGTGAATGATGGTCCCTTGTATGCCAAGATCCATCAAAGGACACATCAATGTCTAGGACGCCATCAATGGGGTGTCTATCCAAATGATCTTTGTAATGACTGAATATGATACTGCGAGTGTTTTCTTGCAAATGCACCCATCTCTCATTAGCAGCATCTCTTATCTTCTTCTGGATCTCGTTATATGGTTTATGTGATACAAATTTTATGTTATTTATAGAACACATGCTTTGGTAATATGTATATCCGTTGCCATTTAGCATGTTGCTGTACAGTAAGGATATTAGATTTTCATGATTTCCATTCAATGCTTCAGTATGTTTACAATAACAAAAACTACAGGTTTTTGTCACTTGCACATCATGTTGCACAATTTTCATTTTATGGCGTGTCGTAGCCTTTGAGCAGTACTTGAATATACAATTGTCATCTAGGTAATTTTCAAGCCTCTTATCTGTCACCATTAGCACTGACTCACGTGGATTTATTCGACATTTCCCTTCACTGTCACTGTCACTGCCACTGTCATTATCATTTTTTCCTTCTTTTCCTTCTCGGAATAACTTCACTCG
Source organism: Procambarus clarkii (assembly GCF_040958095.1). Classification (NCBI taxonomy): domain Eukaryota; kingdom Metazoa; phylum Arthropoda; class Malacostraca; order Decapoda; family Cambaridae; genus Procambarus; species Procambarus clarkii. The sequence goes on from NC_091166.1 coordinate 5,073,730, forward strand.
TTTTTTGGCACTGCTTTGGGTACATTTATGCTTTGTGGAAATGTTTGGAGTTGCTGAAACATCATGTGAGGTGCTGGGCCCTTCAACATCAAGAGCGGTGTGTTCAACATCTGGAGCTGTAAATGCAACATCAAGAGTGGTGTGTGCATCACCTGGAGCGGTTGGTGGTGTGGGGCAGGGTGGGAGAGTGTGTAGTGAGGTAGCGGCCGCCGCCACACTCCTCACAGAGAGGCCACCTCTATCTTCACTCGTCAGAATTTGGCTTTGCAGCAAAGCGGCTGCAGATGCTTTCCGTTGCAGCTTTACAAGGTTAGCGTGTGTGCCTCTGGCACTTAGAGCTTTCTTTCTGTTCGACACGCGTGGCATTGTGCAGTAGATGCGACAAAAAATGTGATATTCGAGCGAGACCGCGTGGACAATAGCTCCACCAGCAGGGAGATACAATGTGTAACTGACTCAGCTGAACCCTCCCCCTTCTGTCACTCGAGTCTGTTGCCAATGGGTGGTTTATAATTTGTTTATGCATAACAAACTATTTTCCATGCTATTACAACATAATAGACGTTTATAACGTACGAAACAACACCCTATGGCGCACCCAAGCCACGACGACCGGATTGGGGACAGTTGTGGCTGGGAAAATTACTCTAATTAAGTTATTTTTTATCATAACATAAAATGGTTTGCACCACGGTGTTGCCACAACCTTGTAGTATTTTTAGAAATTTTTCAGACATATTCGATTTTTGTCGAATTTGTTAGGAATAACGCCCCCACAAACAAAAACAACAGGTTGCAAAGGCCAAATGAAGATACATCTGAACAGGCCCACGCAGGAGCCAGAAACAAACATCCACACCACACACTCGCACACACAAAAACACGCACCCATGCACGCAGACACTGGGAAACAAAATCCCATACAGACACGCAAGAAGACGCACCAACCAAAACAAAGACAAACAAACAAACTAAACCCAAACACACGAACTACTCATATTTATCCGGGTACTCCCGCTCCCGAAAATGTAAGTAGTAAGCCTCCCAAACCAATAGCTCGTCATCAGAGATCAGACGACCAGGAGCCGCACAAGTCTGAGGCATTAAATTCGGTACCCCAGTGACAAAACCCCCTATCACCCACAGAACCCAAATGGAAGAAGACTTCCATGGAAATTTCAATTCCTTTTAAGGGTCTGATTTTGGTGTGATCGGTTAAGGTGTACCAGTTATGTCAACCTCCTCGTCCACCACCTCGTCACGAACACCACCACCTCGTCACGAGCACCACCACCACTCGTATCCACCGGCCCACCAGCCGAGGAACCCGGTCCACCACCGGGTCAGCAGGCAGTGGGGAAACCTCCCCAACCACTCCATCACAAGGCGACAGGTGCTGCACCACCAATGGAGGGAAATCTTCTTCTCTAAATAAGTTCACAGGAGCAGCCGCCACTCCAGTACAAGCGGCTGCCTGGTAAAGGCCACCACCAAAAAACATGCTCGTTGCTGCCCTGCATGGAACGCCCGCATATTGTAGCCCATCAAGGTAACCATTATTTCTATTTCAATTTCAATTTCAATTTCAAGGTAACCATGGAGGGGAACAGGTGATTTGAGCCACAGGGCGAGAGTCTGGGTTCCACATGAGACACCACGCCACCTGCCGGAAGAGACGGAGTTCATCCGGATGGAAACTATAGTCCCAAACTGGCTAAAGTACCATCAAAGTATGGCCTCTGTGAACTCGAACGGCACACAATGCAGTACCACATATGTCACCGAGCAGCATTGATCAGAGATACCGACGGTACCACCGTCCCCAGGGAGAGGAAATGAGCGCGCATCATAACCGGCCACCAAGTCCTTATAAACAGCAGTGGAGTGAAACTTCACAAGTGCTCGATGGGTAGTTAACAGTTGGAGCCCATATACATCGACAACACGAACATGTAGCATATCCAACAGGACAATCTCAAGGGCAAGGTATGATACACGTCCAGAAAATTCCAGACCCACGGTCTCAGAGCAGCAGAGCCATCATGCCAGTGAATGGCCGTAAAGTTCAGCTGGTCGATGCATAATGAACTTCTCTCAGTATTTGCTGGCAACTTATTCCATCAGCTTAAGTGACTGAAAGTTCATCAACCAACCTGTTATAATTACTGTTAGTTCCATTTGTTATTTTATGTTTGCCATGTATATTTCGTGTTCGAAGCAGCAGAAAAATGCTGTTAAAATATATAAAATTAAATACATTTTCAAGATCGGGCAATGTTACTCCAGCTTTGGGGTTCTTATGACATTTTTTTTTTTATTTATATTTTTACATGCAAGCATGCGATTTAAATTACAATAAAACATAAAATTAGAAACATAACAGAACAAAACAAGAATCCGCCGGCCAGAAGGACCGACAGAACAACAAGTACCAAAACTGGAAAGGTTACAGGAAATGCAGAATAAATACACAAAAGGTTACAAAATAGAGAACAATACAGAAAACAATCACAAACAAGCATGCAATGCAAGCAAAACAACAACATAGCAACAAGTTACAACATTTTAACAGTATGAAACAAAACAGAAGCGCCGGCCTGAAGGACCGACAACAAAGCACAACAGTATGAACAAAATGAAATATAATAAAAAATACAATAAAATAGCACACCACACAACCAGCCAATAACAACAAAAAAAATATAAAAAAGAGATACAAATGAAAGACAAACACAACACATAAGCATAAAATAAAATACATAGGGCACTGTAATAACACAAAATAAATACATGAAGACTAAAACACACACCAAGCCACCCGCCCCGCCACAAACAAAGGGAGTCACGGGCACAAACTACCGAAAGGCAAACAAACAGCCAGAAGGGCACACAGCCCGTCCTCCCTCCCCTTTCACCCCATACCCTCCCTGTCCCTCCCCCTTCACTGGATCCCCCGCCCCTCATTTCAGTATCCTCTGAGATCCTGTTACCCACCTCACAGGTCCTCACACCCATGGAACAGCCTCCCCCACCAGCAGAACACTCACCAAGGAGGCGATTTAAGAAGGGACAGAAGAAAGTGAGCCTCAAAGCGATGTACACTAACATAGATGGAATTACAAATAAAGCAAATGAGCTTGGAGAACTGGTACTAGAGGAAAACCCAGACATAATAGCCCTCACAGAAACAAAGATCACGAAAACAATAACAAATGCAGTGTTTCCACAGGACTATTATGTTATGCGGAAAGAGAGGGAAGGAAGAGGTGGGGGTGGTGTAGCTCTGCTGGTAAGAAAAGGCTGGGATTTTGAGGAGATGGATATTCAGGGCTGTGAAGGTTTCAGTGACTACATAGCAGGTACTGTAACAAATGGAGGGAAAAAAATTTTAGTCGCAGTCATATATAATCCACCACCAAATGACAGAAGACCTAGACAGGAATATGACAGAAACAACATGGCCACCATTAACATAATAGAAAGAGCAGCTTCTGTTGCTAGCAGGAATGGATCTGGACTACTAATTATGGGAGACTTCAACCATGGGAAGATAGATTGGAAGAACAGAGACCCGCATGGAGGACCAGAAACATGGAGAGCTAAGCTGCTGGACGTGGCAACAAGAAACTTTCTAAGCCAGCATACCAAAGAGCCAACAAGAATGAGAGGAGAAGATGAACCAGCAATGCTTGATTTGATATTTACCCTAAATGAATGGGATATAAGGGAAGTTAAGATGGAAGCGCCCTTGGGAATGAGTGACCACAGTGTATTGAACTTTGAGTACCTGGTAGAGCTAGGACTTATCTCCCCCCAAAAAGAACTAGGAATCAAAAGGCTGGCATACCGAAAGGGGAATTATGAACAGATGAGAAGTTTCCTAAGTGAAATACCTTGGGACACAGACCTCAGAGACAAGTCTGTACAGGGTATGATGGACTATGTTACCCAAAAGTGTCAGGAGGCAGTAAACAGGTTCATCCCGGCCCAAAGGGAAAAATCCGAGAAGCAACAGAAGAATCCATGGTATAATAGGGCATGTATGGAAGCGAAGAAACTGAACAAAAAGGCGTGGAGGAACTTCCGGAATAACAGAACACCAGAAAGCAGGGAGAGATACCAGAGAACCAGGAACGAGTACGTCAGGGTGAGAAGAGAAGCAGAGAAAAATTTTGGAAATGATATAGCAAACAAAGCCAAGACCGAACCAAAGCTACTCCACAGTCACATCAGAAGGAAAACAACAGTGAAAGAACAGGTATTGAAACTTAGAACAGGCGAGGACAGGTATACAGAGAATGACAGAGAGGTGTGTGAGGAACTCAACAAGAGGTTCCAGGAGGTCTTCACAATAGAACAGGGTGAGGTCACTGTGCTAGGAGAAAGGGAGGTAAACCAGGCGGCCTTGGAGGAGTTCGAAATTACGAGAGAGGAGGTCAAGAGACACCTGCTGGATCTGGATGTTAGAAAGGCGGTTGGTCCAGATGGGATCTCACCATGGGTACTGAAAGAGTGTGCAGAGGCACTTTGCTTGCCACTCTCCATAGTGTATAGTAAATCACTAGAGACGGGAGACCTACCAGAAATATGGAAGACGGCGAATGTGGTCCCAATATACAAAAAGGGCGACAGACAAGAGGCACTGAACTACAGGCCAGTGTCCTTGACTTGTATACCATGCAAGGTGATGGAGAAGATCGTGAGAAAAAACCTGGTAACACATCTGGAGAGAAGGGACTTCGTGACAAATCGCCAACATGGATTCAGGGAGGGTAAATCTTGCCTTACAGGCTTGATAGAATTCTACGATCAGGTGACACAGATTAAGCAAGAAAGAGAGGGCTGGGCGGACTGCATTTTCTTGGATTGTCGGAAAGCCTTTGACACAGTACCGCATAAGAGGCTGGTACATAAGCTGGAGAGACAGGCAGGTGTAGCTGGTAAGGTGCTCCAGTGGATAAGGGAGTATCTAAGCAATAGGAAGCAGAGAGTTACGGTGAGGGGGTGAGACCTCCGATTGGCGTGAAGTCACCAGTGGAGTCCCACAGGGCTCTGTACTCGGTCCTATCTTGTTTCTGATATATGTAAATGATCTCCCGGAGGGTATCGATTCATTTCTCTCAATGTTTGCGGACGATGCTAAAATTATGAGAAGGATTAAAACAGAAGAGGACTGTTTGAGGCTTCAAGAAGACCTAGACAAGCTGAAGGAATGGTCGAACAAATGGTTGTTAGAGTTTAACCCAACCAAATGTAATGTAATGAGGATAGGTGTAGGGAGCAGGAGGCCAGATACAAGGTATCATCTGGGAGAGGAAATTCTTCAGGAGTCAGAGAAGGAAAAAGACTTGGGGGTTGATATCACGCCAGACCTGTCTCCTGCAGCACATATCAAGCGGATAACATCAGCGGCATATGCCAGGCTGGCCAACATACGAACGGCATTCAGAAACTTGTGTAAAGAATCATTCAGAACTTTGTATACCACATATGTCAGGCCAATCCTGGAGTATGCAGCCCCAGCATGGAGTCCATATCTAGTCAAGGATAAGACTAAACTGGAAAAGGTTCAAAGGTTTGCCACCAGACTAGTACCCGAGCTGAGAGGTATGAGCTACGAGGAGAGACTACGGGAATTAAACCTCACTTCGCTGGAAGACAGAAGAGTTAGGGGGGACATGATCACCACATTCAAGATTCTGAAGGGGATTGATAGGGTAGATAAAGACAGTCTATTTAACACAAGGGGAACACGCACAAGGGGACACAGGTGGAAACTGAGTGCCCAAATGAGCCACAGAGATATTAGAAAGAACTTTTTTAGTGTCAGAGTGGTTGACAAATGGAATGCATTAGGGGGTGATGTGGTGGAGGCTCACTCCATACACAGTTTCAAGTGTAGATATGACAGAGCCCGATAGGCTCAGGAATCTGTACACCTGTTGATTGACGGTTGAGAGGCGGGACCAAAGAGCCAGAGCTCAACCCCCGCAAACACAACTAGGTGAGTACAACTAGGTGAGTACAGCACAAAAGTAAGCACAAAAGTAGAAAATCATCAGACATACTTGCCCGGAAACACGTCCCGAGGGAATCGTACATGGAACGCCTCCCATCGCAACCACTGCCAAGGGCCCTGACCATCCACCGGGGACGCCATATCATCCGGGACATTGGCCACAAACACCCTCAAACCCAAATGGAATCACTCCTGACCCGAGTGACCGGCACACGCTCCCACACCAATGGAACTGCCCCACCCTGAAAGTCCAGCGCCTCCTCGCAGATCGGTAACAGAGCAATCCGCGCCCAGTGACGCAACGGCATCACAGACTCCGGTAACACAGTCCCCAACGGACATCCTCAGAGGAGGGAGCCGGACAGAAGGCACCATCACAGGGGCACCAGCGTCCACGGGCACACCACCGGACGACCGCCGGGATACCGAACTGCGCACATCCTTCCGCAAGGTCACCACCAGGCCACGCCCAACCCCTTCATCCCCACCATCCCTGGCAGCGGAGGCCACCACGCCCCACCGCGGAGAGGCCCCCGGTGGAGAAGAAACATCAGGCACACCCGAGACACAGGCACCAATGTCAGCAGGCACATGGACTTCCGCCACCACTAACTGCGGAGCCAGCGACGCATCCGGAACCACTCCATCCACACCCAAAGACCCACAGTCACTAAATTTCCCAACATCAGCCCAGGCAGACGACGAACGCCGGGAACGTTTGGGCACCGGCCTGAGATCGTCAGAGCCGGAAGCTGACTCAGAAACACGGGCCCCACTAGCCGGACGAACTGACGCCCGCCGCAGAACAGCAGCAGCCTCGACCACAGGGGGAAACTGGACCACACACATCAGGGGCCCCCACAGCCACCCCAGCACCCAGCACAGCCGGGACCCGAGGCTAGGATGCAGGGCCAGGCGCAGCAGCTGAAGTCGGGCGTGCACACGGCGATGCCTCACAGGGAGCAACAGGAAGGTCGACGGAAGCAACAGCGACAGGAGCAGGAGTAGCATCCGACGGCACTGCAACATCCAGAGGAGGGTCGATGACAACCGGGGGAACGTCGGACGACGCAGGGGGAGCCTCACCAACGAACGGGACGCTCACCTCCTCACCCCCGAAGTCCTCGTCCAGAGAAGTCCTCGTCATGACATGATCCTGATGAAATTAGGAGGAGCGCTACTGTAAATAGGAGAAAGCAGTTCTGATAGTAAGGTACAGAACTTTGGTCTAGTTCCCATGAGTGAATCGTGTGTGGCCAATATGTAACCTGTGGCAGAGTTGTAACCTTGGGTTACAGTGCTAGAGGGGAAGGAAGAGGGAGGTCAGAGGTCGCAGTTAATGGTATTTAGTTTTTTTTTCAATACACGACAATCTGTCTCTAGTGGTTGCGGAATGCATTTTGAATCACTGAGTAGAACTCTAAGAAAGGAATAGCATTTTTGGAGATTATACCTACTACAGAGGTGGAATAGCCTGTATAGGATTTGTTCAAAACATGATGGAAAGGGTTAACCCCACACTGCACAGAGCGGTTTTAAGCACAAGATCAGAGTGCCTCAGGGCGCTCGTAGGTATAGCGTAGGTTTTAAAAGTTCCACGTGGTTACTCGGGTATGAAATGGATGCCTGAGGCCTCCTGGTGGTGGGGAGCCCCAGGTTTAAGGTAGCAACCATGTCTGATGCATCATCTACGAGCTCCCGGTCTACGGTCAGCCGCTGTGTTGCAAAATGACTCTCAGAGGACAAAATAGAAGACATGTTGTTTGATGAACGACCGATTACTGATGATTTAGATTACAGCTCAGAGAAGTACTGTCATCGTTTTCACCCCATTCCTTCCTTCCTTAAGTAGTTAGGGTTAATCCCGCGGGTCTTCGCCCCCCTTTTACTTGAGATGCCATTGCTCACCCTAGGGGGGCCCCCCCAGTCAACCAAGGGCTGGCCTTGAATTGCATCCCTGGCGAGTGGGGAAATCCAACCTCACCTCTGTTGCTTTCGGTCGGACTTGCCCGCTGTGACACTGGAAGAATACAATCCTTACCTCTTTAAGTCAAGGTCGATAGCTGGGTGTTCATACTAGTGTCCCAGCAACTCTCCTCAGTGGTCTTATTTGTTATCACAAACCAAGGATTCAATGTCAGATGCAATGCAGTGCCACATAACTTGTCTACTCAAATAGCCCTAGAGACGAAGGCTCACTCAAACACAGTATAAAAATTGATGATGAGTTTACTGAATAAAACTACACTGGATCCGCATAAAGTAGTAGACGGCGGCAACACTCCTCACCCGCCTCTGGCAACACAGTCAACTGGACGATTCAAAACTTCGATCCTGATGAGAGTAGCACCTAAGGAGAGGTGCTGGTGAGAGTAGCATGGAAGGAGAGGTGTTGGTGAGAGTTGCATGGAAGGAGAGGTGCTGGTGAGAGTAACATGGAAGGAGAGGTGTTAGTGAGAGTAGCACCTAAAGAGAGGTGTTGGTGAGAGTAGCATGGAAGGAGAGGTGTTGGTGAGAGTAGCATGGAAGGAGAGGTGCTGGTGAGAGTAGCATGGATGGAGAGGTGCTGGTGAGAGTAGCATAGAATGAGAGGTGCTGGTGAGAGTAGCATGGAAGGTGAGGTGTTGGTGAGAGTAACATGGAAGGAGAGATGCTGCTGAGAGTAGCACCTAAGCAGAGTTGTTGGTGAGAGTAACATGGAAGGAGAGGTGCTGGTGAGAGTAGCATGGAAAGAGAGATGTTGGTGAGAGTAGCATGGAAAAAGAGGTGTTGGTTAGAGTAGCATGGAAAGAGAGGTGCTGGTGAGAGTAGCATGGAAAGAGAGATGTTGGTGAGAGTAGCATGGAAAAAGAGGTGTTGGTTAGAGTAGCATGGAAAGAGAGGTGCTGGTGAGAGTAGCATGGAAAGAGAGATGTTGGTGAGAGTAGCATGGAAGGAGAGGTGTTGGTGAGAGTAGCATGGAATGAGAAGTGCTGGTGAGAGTAGCACCTAAGGAGAAGTGTTGGTGTGAGTAGCACCTAAGGAGAGGTGTTGGTGAGAGTAGCATGAAAGGAGAGGTGTTGGTAAGAGTAACATGGAAGGAGAGGTGTTGGTGAGAGTAGCACCTAAGGAGAGGTGTTGGTGAGAGTAGCACCTAAGGAGAGGTGCTGGTGAGAGTAGCATGGATGGAGAGGTGTTGATGAGAGTAGCACATAAGGAGAGGTGTTGGTGAGAGTAGCACCTAAGGAGAGGTGCTGGTGAGAGTAGCATGGATGGAGAGGTGTTGATGAGAGTAGCACATAAGGAGAGGTGTTGGTGACAGTAGCACCTAAGGAGAGGTGTTGGTGAGAGTAGCACCTAAGGAGAGGTGTTGGTGTGAGAAGCATGGAAGGAGAGGTGTTGGTGAGAGTAGCACGTAAGGAGAGGTGTTGGTGAGAGAAGCATGGAAGGAGAGGTGTTGGTGAGAGTAACATGGAAGGAGAGGTGCTGGTGAGAGTAGCATGGAAGAAGAGGTGCTGCTGAGAGTAGCATGGAAGGAGAGGTGTTGGTGAGAGTAGCATGGAAGGAGAGGTGTTGGTGAGAGTAACATGGAAGGAGAGGTGTTGGTGAGAGTATCACCTAAGGAGAGGTGCTGGTGAGAGTAACATGGAAGGAGAGGTGCTGGTGAGAGTAACACCTAAGGAGAGGTGTTATTGAGAGTAGCACTTAAGGAGAGGTGCTGGTGAGAGTAGCATGGAAGGAGAGGTGCTGGTGAGAGTAGCACCTAAGGAGAGGTGTTGGTGAGAGTAACACTTAAGGAGAGGTGTTGGTGAGAGTAGCATTGAAGGAGAGGTGCTGGTGAGAGTAGCATCTAAGGAGAGGTGTTGGTGAGAGTAGCACTTAAGAAGAGGTGCTGGTGAGAGTAGTATGGAAGGAGAGGTGTTGGTGAGAGTAGCATGGACGGAGAGGTGCTGGTGAGAGTAACATGGAAGGAGAGGTGTTGGTGAGAGTAGTATGGAAGGAAAGGTGTTGGTGAGAGTAGCATGGAAGGAGAGGTGTTGGTGAGAGTAGCATGGAAGGAGAGGTGCTGGTGAGAGTAGCACCTAATGAGAGGAGTTGGTGAGAGTAGCACCTAATGAGAGGTGTTGGTGAGAGTAGCATGGAAGGAGAGGTGTTGGTGAGAGTAGCATGGAAGGAGAGGTGCTGGTGAGAGTAACATGGAAGGAGAGGTGCTGGTGAGAGTAGCACCTAAGGAGAGGTGTTGGTGAGAGTAGCACCGAAGGAGAGGTGTTGGTGAGAGTAGCACTTAAGGAGAGGTGCTGGTGAGAGTAGCACCTAAAGAGAGGTGTTGGTGAGAGTAGCACCTAAAGAGAGGTGTTGGTGAGAGTAGCACCTAAAGAAAGGTGTTGGTGAGAGTAGCACCTAAAGAGAGGTGTTGGTGAGATTAGCATGGAAGGAGAGGTTTTGGTGAGAGTAACATGGAAGGAGAGGTGTTGGTGAGAGTAGCATGGAGGAGAGGTGTTGGTGAGAGTAGCACCTAAGGAGAGGTGTTGATGAGAGTAGCACCTAAGGAGAGGTGTTGGTGAAAGTAGCACCTAAGGAGAGGTGTTGGTGAGAGTAGCATAGAAGGAGAGGTGTTGGTGAGAGTAGCACCTAAGGAGAGGTGTTGGTGAGAGTAACACCTAAGGAGAGGTGTTGGTGAGAGTAGCACCTAAGGAGAGGTGTTGGTGAGAGTAGCATAGAAGGAGAGGTGCTGGTGAGAGTAACATGGAAGGAGAGGTGTTGGTGAGAGTAGAATGGAAGGAGAGGTGTTGGTGAGAGTAACATGGAAGGAGAGGTGTTGGTGAGAGTAGCACCTAAGGAGAGGTGTTGGTGAGAGTAGCACCTAATGAGAGGTGTTGGTGAGAGTAGCATGGAAGGAGAGGTGCTGGTGAGAGTAGCACCTTAGGAGAGGTGTTGGTGAGAGTAGCACCTAAGGAGAGGTGTTGGTGAGAGTAGCACCTAAGGAGAGGTGATGTTGAGAGTAGCATGGAAGGAGAGGTGCTGGTGAGAGTAGCACCTAAGGAGAGGTGTTGGTGAGAGTAGCACCTAAGGAGAGGTGTTGGTGAGAGTAGCATGGAAGGAGAGGTGCTGGTGAGCGTAACATGGAAAGAGAGGTGTTGGTGAGAGTAGCATGGAAGGAGAGGTGTTGGTGAGAGTAGCATGGAAGGAGAGGTGTTGGTGAGAGTAACATGGAAGGAGAGGTGTTGATGAGAGTAGCACCTAAGGAGAGGTGCTGGTGAGAGTAGCATGGAAGGAGAGGTGTTGGTGAGAGTTGCATGGAAGGAGAGGTGCTGGTGAGAGTAACATGGAAGGAGAGGTGCTGGTGAGAGCAGCACCTAAGGAGAGGTGTTGGTGAGAGTAGCACCTAAGGAGAGGTGTTGGTGAGAGTAGCACCTAAGGAGAGGTGTTGGTGAGAGTAGCATGGAAGGAAAGGTGTTGGTGAGAGTAACATGGAAGGAGAGGTGTTGGTAAGAGTAGCACCTAAGGAGAGGTGCTGGTGAGAGTAGCACCTAAGGAGAGGTGTTGTTGGGAGTAGCACCTAAGGAGAGGTGTTGGTGAGAGTAGCACCTAAGGAGAGGTGTTGGTGAGTGTAGCACCTAAGGAGAGGTGTTGGTGATAGTAGCATGGAATGAGAGGTGCTGGTGAGAGTAGCATGGATGGAGAGGTGCTAGTGAGAGTAGCATGGAAGGAGAGGTGATGGTGAGAGTAGCATGGAAGGAGAGGTGCTGATGAGAGTAGGATGGAAGGAGAGGTGCTGGTGAGAGTAGCATGGAAGGAGAGGGGCTGGTGAGAGTAGCATGGATGGAGAGGTGCTGGTGAGAGTAGCATGGAAGGAGAGGTGTTGGTGAGAGTAGCATGGAAGGAGAGGTGCTGGTGAGAGTAGCATGAATGGAGAGGTGCTGGTGAGAGTAGCATAGAAGGAGAGGTGCTGGTGAGAGTAGCATGGAAGGTGAGGTGTTGGTGAGAGTAGCATGGTAGGAGAGATGCTGCTGAGAGTAGCACCTAAGCAGAGTTGTTGGTGAGAGTAACATGGAAGGAGAGGTGCTGGTGAGAGTAGCAGGGAAGGAGAGGTGTTGGTGAGAGTAGCATGGAAAGAGAGATGTTGTTGAGAGTAGCATGGAAAGAGAGATGTTGGTGAGAGTAGCATGGAAGGAGAGGTGCTGATGAGAGTAGGATGGAAGGAGAGGTGCTGGTGAGAGTAGCATGGAAGGAGAGGGGCTGGTGAGAGTAGCATGCATGGAGAGGTGCTGGAGAGAGTAGCATGGAAGGAGAGGTGCTGGTGAGAGTAGCACCTAAGGAGAGGTGTTGGTGAGAGTAGCACCTAAGGAGAGGTGTTGGTGAGAGTAGCATGGAAGGAGAGGTGTTGGTGAGAGTAGCATAGAAGGAGAGGTGTTGGTGAGAGTAACATGGAAGGAGAGGTGTTGATAAGAGTAGCACCTAAGGAGAGGTGTTAGTGAGAGTAGCACCTAAGGAGAGGTGTTGGTGAGAGTAGCACCTAAGGAGAGGTGTTGGTGAGAGTAGCATGGAAGGAGAGGTGTTGGTGAGAGTAACATGGAAGGAGAGGTGCTGGTGAGAGTAGCACCTAAGGAGAGGTGTTGGTGAGAGTAGCACTTAAGTAGAGGTGCTGGTGAGAGTAACATGGAAGGAGAGGTGCTGGTGAGAGTAGCACCTAAGGAGAGGTGCTGGTGAGAGTAGCACCAAAGGAGAGGTGTTGGTGAGAGTAGCACCTAATGAGAGGTGTTAGTGAGAGTAGCACCTAATGAGAGGTGTTGGTGAGAGTAGCATGGAAGGAGAAGTGTTGGTTAGAGTAGCACCTAAGGAGAGGTGTTGGTGAGAGTAGCACCTAAAGAGAGGTGTTGGTGAGAGTAGCACCTAAGGAGAGGTGTTGGTGAGAGTAGAATGGAAGGAGAGGTGTTGGTGAGAGTAACATGGAAGGAGAGGTGTTGGTGAGAGTAACATGGAAGGAGAAGTGTTGGTTAGAGTAGCACCTAAGGAGAGGTGTTGGTGAGAGTAGCACCTAAGGAGAGGTGTTGGTGAGAGTAGCACCTAAAGAGAGGTGTTGGTGAGAGTAGCCCCTAAGGAGAGGTGTTGGTGATAGTAGAATGGAAGGAGAGGTGTTGGTGAGAGTAACATGGAAGGAGAGGTGTTGGTGAGAGTAGCATGGAGGAGAGGTGTTGGTTAGAGTAGCACTTAAGGAGAGGTGCTGGTGAGAGTAGCATGGAAGGAGAGGTGCTGGTGAGAGTAGCACCTAAGGAGAGGTGTTGGTGAGGGTAGCACTTAAGGAGAGGTGCTGGTGAGAGTAGCATGGAAGGAGAGGTGCTGGTGAGATTAGCATGGAAGGAGAGGTGTTGGTGAGAGTAACACTTAAGGAGAGGTGTTGGTGAGAGTAGCATGGAAGGAGAGGTGCTCGTGAGAGTAGCACCTAAGGAGAGGTGTTGGTTAGAGTAGCATGGAAGGAGAGGTGCTGGTGAGATTAGCATGGAAGGAGAGGTGCTGGTGAGAGTAGCATGGAAGGTGAGGTGTTGGTGAGAGTAGCACCTAAGGAGAGGTGTTGGTTAGAGTAGCATGGAAGGAGAGGTGCTGGTGAGAGTAACATGGAATGAGAGGTGTTGGTGAGAGTAACATGGAAGGAGAGGTGCTGGTGAGAGTAGCACCTAAGAAGAGGTGTTGGTGAGAGTAGCATGGAAGGAGAGGTGCTGGTGAGAGTAGCATGGATGGAGAGGTGCTGGTGAGAGTAGCATAGAAGAAGAGATGCTGGTGAGATTAGCATGGAAGGAGAGGTGCTGGTGAGAGTAGCATGGAAGGAGAGGAGTTGGTGAGAGTAGTATGGAAGGAGAGGTGCTGGTGAGAGCAGCATGGAAGGAGAGGTGTTAGTGAGAGTAGCACCTAAGGAGAGGTGTTGGTGAGAGTAGCATGGAAGGAGAGGTGCTGGTGAGAGTAGCATGGATGGAGAGGTGCTGGTGAGAGTAGCATGGAAGGAAAGGTGCTGATGATAGTAGCATGGAAGGAGAGGTGCTGGTGAGAGTAGCATGGAAGGAGAGGGGCTGGTGAGAGTAGCATGGATTGAGAGTAGCATGGAAGGAGAGGTGCTGGTGAGAGTAGCATGGATGGAGAAGTGCTGGTGAGAGTAGCAGGGAAAGAGAGGTGTTGTTGAGAGTAGCATGGAAAGAGAGATGTTGGTGAGAGTAGCATGGAAAAAGAGTTGTTGGTGAGAGTAGCATGGAAGGAGAGGTGTTGGTGAGAATAGCATGGAAAGAGAGGTGCTGGTGAGAGTAACATGGAAGGAGAGGTGCTGGTGAGAGTAGCACCTAAGGAGAGGTGTTGGTGAGAGTAGCACTTAAGGAGAGGTGCTGGTGAGAGTAGCATGGAAGGAGAGGTGCTGGTGAGAGTAGCACCTAAGGAGAGGTGTTGGTGAGAGTAGCATAGAAGGAGAGGTGCTGGTGAGAGTAACATGGAAGGAGAGGTGTTGGTGAGAGTAGAATGGAAGGAGAGGTGTTGGTGAGAGTAACATTGAAGGAGAGGTGTTGGTGAGAGTAGCACATAAGGAGAGGTGTTGGTGAGAGTAGCACCTAATGAGAGGTGTTGGTGAGAGTAGCATGGAAGGAGAGGTGCTGGTGAGAGTAGCACCTTAGGAGAGGTGTTGGTGAGAGTAGCACCTAAGGAGAGGTGTTGGTGAGAGTAGCACCTAAGGAGAGGTGATGTTGAGAGTAGCATGGAAGGAGAGGTGCTGGTGAGAGTAGCACCTAAGGAGAGGTGTTGGTGAGAGTAGCACCTAAGGAGAGGTGTTGGTGAGAGTAGCATGGAAGGAGAGGTGCTGGTGAGCGTAACATGGAAAGAGAGGTGTTGGTGAGAGTAGCATGGAAGGAGAGGTGTTGGTGAGAGTAGCATGGAAGGAGAGGTGTTGGTGAGAGTAACATGGAAGGAGAGGTGTTGATGAGAGTAGCACCTAAGGAGAGGTGTTGGTGAGAGTAGCACCTAAGGAGAGGTGTTGGTGAGAGTAGCACCTAAGGAGAGGTGTTGGTGAGAGTAGCATGGAAGGAAAGGTGTTGGTGAGAGTAACATGGAAGGAGAGGTGTTGGTAAGAGTAGCACCTAAGGAGAGGTGCTGGTGAGAGTAGCACCTAAGGAGAGGTGTTGTTGAGAGTAGCACCTAAGGAGAGGTGTTGGTGAGAGTAGCACCTAAGGAGAGGTGTTGGTGAGTGTAGCACCTAAGGAGAGGTGTTGGTGATAGTAGCATGGAATGAGAGGTGCTGGTGAGAGTAGCATGGATGGAGAGGTGCTAGTGAGAGTAGCATGGAAGGAGAGGTGATGGTGAGAGTAGCATGGAAGGAGAGGTGCTGATGAGAGTAGGATGGAAGGAGAGGTGCTGGTGAGAGTAGCATGGAAGGAGAGGGGCTGGTGAGAGTAGCATGGATGGAGAGGTGCTGGTGAGAGTAGCATGGAAGGAGAGGTGTTGGTGAGAGTAGCATGGAAGGAGAGGTGCTGGTGAGAGTAGCATGAATGGAGAGGTGCTGGTGAGAGTAGCATAGAAGGAGAGGTGCTGGTGAGAGTAGCATGGAAGGTGAGGTGTTGGTGAGAGTAGCATGGAAGGAGAGATGCTGCTGAGAGTAGCACCTAAGCAGAGTTGTTGGTGAGAGTAACATGGAAGGAGAGGTGCTGGTGAGAGTAGCAGGGAAGGAGAGGTGTTGGTGAGAGTAGCATGGAAAGAGAGATGTTGTTGAGAGTAGCATGGAAAGAGAGATGTTGGTGAGAGTAGCATGGAAGGAGAGGTGCTGATGAGAGTAGGATGGAAGGAGAGGTGCTGGTGAGAGTAGCATGGAAGGAGAGGGGCTGGTGAGAGTAGCATGGATGGAGAGGTGCTGGAGAGAGTAGCATGGAAGGAGAGGTGCTGGTGAGAGTAGCACCTAAGGAGAGGTGTTGGTGAGAGTAGCACCTAAGGAGAGGTGTTGGTGAGAGTAGCATGGAAGGAGAGGTGTTGGTGAGAGTAGCATAGAAGGAGAGGTGTTGGTGAGAGTAACATGGAAGGAGAGGTGTTGATAAGAGTAGCACCTAAGGAGAGGTGTTAGTGAGAGTAGCACCTAAGGAGAGGTGTTGGTGAGAGTAGCACCTAAGGAGAGGTGTTGGTGAGAGTAGCATGGAAGGAGAGGTGTTGGTGAGAGTAACATGGAAGGAGAGGTGCTGGTGAGAGTAGCACCTAAGGAGAGGTGTTGGTGAGAGTAGCACTTAAGTAGAGGTGCTGGTGAGAGTAACATGGAAGGAGAGGTGCTGGTGAGAGTAGCACCTAAGGAGAGGTGCTGGTGAGAGTAGCACCAAAGGAGAGGTGTTGGTGAGAGTAGCACCTAATGAGAGGTGTTAGTGAGAGTAGCACCTAATGAGAGGTGTTGGTGAGAGTAGCATGGAAGGAGAAGTGTTGGTTAGAGTAGCACTTAAGGAGAGGTGTTGGTGAGAGTAGCACCTAAAGAGAGGTGTTGGTGAGAGTAGCACCTAAGGAGAGGTGTTGGTGAGAGTAGAATGGAAGGAGAGGTGTTGGTGAGAGTAACATGGAAGGAGAGGTGTTGGTGAGAGTAACATGGAAGGAGAAGTGTTGGTTAGAGTAGCACCTAAGGAGAGGTGTTGGTGAGAGTAGCACCTAAGGAGAGGTGTTGGTGAGAGTAGCACCTAAAGAGAGGTGTTGGTGAGAGTAGCCCCTAAGGAGAGGTGTTGGTGAGAGTAGAATGGAAGGAGAGGTGTTGGTGAGAGTAACATGGAAGGAGAGGTGTTGGTGAGAGTAGCATGGAGGAGAGGTGTTGGTTAGAGTAGCACTTAAGGAGAGGTGCTGGTGAGAGTAGCATGGAAGGAGAGGTGCTGGTGAGAGTAGCACCTAAGGAGAGGTGTTGGTGAGGGTAGCACTTAAGGAGAGGTGCTGGTGAGAGTAGCATGGAAGGAGAGGTGCTGGTGAGATTAGCATGGAAGGAGAGGTGTTGGTGAGAGTAACACTTAAGGAGAGGTGTTGGTGAGAGTAGCATGGAAGGAGAGGTGCTCGTGAGAGTAGCACCTAAGGAGAGGTGTTGGTTAGAGTAGCATGGAAGGAGAGGTGCTGGTGAGATTAGCATGGAAGGAGAGGTGCTGGTGAGAGTAGCATGGAAGGTGAGGTGTTGGTGAGAGTAGCACCTAAGGAGAGGTGTTGGTTAGAGTAGCATGGAAGGAGAGGTGCTGGTGAGAGTAACATGGAATGAGAGGTGTTGGTGAGAGTAACATGGAAGGAGAGGTGCTGGTGAGAGTAGCACCTAAGAAGAGGTGTTGGTGAGAGTAGCATGGAAGGAGAGGTGCTGGTGAGAGTAGCATGGATGGAGAGGTGCTGGTGAGAGTAGCATAGAAGAAGAGATGCTGGTGAGATTAGCATGGAAGGAGAGGTGCTGGTGAGAGTAGCATGGAAGGAGAGGAGTTGGTGAGAGTAGTATGGAAGGAGAGGTGCTGGTGAGAGCAGCATGGAAGGAGAGGTGTTAGTGAGAGTAGCACCTAAGGAGAGGTGTTGGTGAGAGTAGCATGGAAGGAGAGGTGCTGGTGAGAGTAGCATGGATGGAGAGGTGCTGGTGAGAGTAGCATGGAAGGAAAGGTGCTGATGATAGTAGCATGGAAGGAGAGGTGCTGGTGAGAGTAGCATGGAAGGAGAGGGGCTGGTGAGAGTAGCATGGATTGAGAGTAGCATGGAAGGAGAGGTGCTGGTGAGAGTAGCATGGATAGAGAAGTGCTGGTGAGAGTAGCAGGGAAAGAGAGGTGTTGTTGAGAGTAGCATGGAAAGAGAGATGTTGGTGAGAGTAGCATGGAAAAAGAGTTGTTGGTGAGAGTAGCATGGAAGGAGAGGTGTTGGTGAGAATAGCATGGAAAGAGAGGTGCTGGTGAGAGTAACATGGAAGGAGAGGTGCTGGTGAGAGTAGCACCTAAGGAGAGGTGTTGGTGAGAGTAGCACTTAAGGAGAGGTGCTGGTGAGAGTAGCATGGAAGGAGAGGTGCTGGTGAGAGTAGCACCTAAGGAGAGGTGTTGGTGAGAGTAACACTTAAGGAGAGGTGTTCGAGAGAGTAGCATGGAAAGAGAGGTGCTGGTGAGAGTAGCACCTAAGGAGAGGTGTTAGTTAGAGTAGCATGGAAGGAGAGGAGTTGGTGAGAGTAGTATGGAAGGAGAGGTGCTGGTGAGAGTAGCATGGAAGGAGAGGTGTTAGTGAGAGTAGCACCTAAAGAGAGGTGTTGGTGAGAGTAGCATGGAAGGAGAGGTGTTGGTGAGAGTAGCATGGAAGGAGAGGTGCTGGTGAGAGTAGCTTGGATGGAGAGGTGCTGGTGAGAGTAGCATAGAATGAGAGGTGCTGGTGAGAGTAGCATGGAAGGTGAGGTGTTGGTGAGAGTAACATGGAAGGAGAGATGCTGCTGAGAGTAGCACCTAAGCAGAGTTGTTAGTGAGAGTAACATGGAAGGAGAGGTGCTGGTGAGAGTAGCATGGAAAGAGAGATGTTGGTGAGGATAGCATGGAAAGAGAGATGCTGTTGTGAGTAGCATGGAAAGAGAGGTGCTGGTGAGAGTAGCATGGAAAGAGAGATGTTGGTGAGAGTAGCATGGAAAAAGAGGTGTTGGTTAGAGTAGCATGGAAGGAGAGGTGCTGGTGAGAGTAGAATGGAAAGAGAGTTGTTGGTGAGAGTAGCATGGAAAGAGAGGTGTTGGTGAGGATAGCATGGAAAGAGAGATGCTGTTGAGAGTAGCATGGAAAGAGAGGTGCTGGTGAGAGTAGCATGGAAAGAGAGATGTTGGTGAGAGTAGCATGGAAGGAGAGGTGTTGGTGAGAGTAGCATGGAATGAGAAGTGCTGGTGAGAGTAGCACCTAAGGAGAAGTGTTGGTGTGAGTAGCACCTAAGGAGAGGTGTTGGTGAGAGTAGCATGAAAGGAGAGGTGTTGGTGAGAGTAACATGGAAGGAGAGGTGTTGGTGAGAGTAGCACCTAAGGAGAGGTGTTGGTGAGAGTAGCACCTAAGGAGAGGTGCTGGTGAGAGTAGCATGGATGGAGAGGTGTTGATGAGAGTAGCACATAAGGAGAGGTGTTGGTGAGAGTAGCACCTAAGGAGAGGTGTTGGTGAGAGTAGCACCTAAGGAGAGGTGTTGGTGAGAGAAGCATGGAAGGAGAGGTGTTGGTGAGAGTAGCACGTAAGGAGAGGTGTTGGTGAGAGAAGCATGGAAGGAGAGGTGTTGGTGAGAGTAACATGGAAGGAGAGGTGCTGGTGAGAGTAGCATGGAAGAAGAGGTGCTGCTGAGAGTAGCATGGAAGGAGAGGTGTTGGTGAGAGTAGCATGGAAGGAGAGGTGTTGTTGAGAGTAACATGGAAGGAGAGGTGTTGGTGAGAGTATCACCTAGCGAGAGGTGCTGGTGAGAGTAACATGGAAGGAGAGGTGCTGGTGAGAGTAACACCTAAGGAGAGGTGTTATTGAGAGTAGCACTTAAGGAGAGGTGCTGGTGAGAGTAGCATGGAAGGAGAGGTGCTGGTGAGAGTAGCACCTAAGGAGAGGTGTTGGTGAGAGTAACACTTAAGGAGAGGTGTTGGTGAGAGTAGCATGGAAGGAGAGGTGCTGGTGAGAGTAGCATCTAAGGAGAGGTGTTGGTGAGAGTAGCACTTAAGAAGAGGTGCTGGTGAGAGT
The DNA here is from genome assembly GCF_040958095.1 of Procambarus clarkii. NCBI lineage: Eukaryota > Metazoa > Arthropoda > Malacostraca > Decapoda > Cambaridae > Procambarus > Procambarus clarkii. The sequence continues at coordinate 5,093,404 of NC_091166.1, forward strand.
AGTATGGAAGGAGAGGTGTTGGTGAGAGTAGCATGGACGGAGAGGTGCTGGTGAGAGTAACATGGAAGGAGAGGTGTTGGTGAGAGTAGTATGGAAGGAGAGGTGTTGGTGAGAGTAGCATGGAAGGAGAGGTGTTGGTGAGAGTAGCATGGAAGGAGAGGTGCTGGTGAGAGTAGCACCTAATGAGAGGAGTTGGTGAGAGTAGCACCTAATGAGAGGTGTTGGTTAGAGTAGTACCTAAGGAGAGGTGTTGTTGAGAGTAGCACCTAAGGAGAGGTGTTGGTGAGAGTAGCACCTAAGGAGAGGTGTTGTTGAGAGTAGCACCTAAGGAGAGGTGTTGGTGAGAGTAGCATAGAAGGAGAGGTGCTGGTGAGAGTAACATGGAAATAGAGGTGCTGGTGAGAGTAGCACCTAAGGAGAGGTGTTGGTGAGAGTAGCACCTAAGGAGAGGTGTTGTTGAGAGTAGCACCTAAGGAGAGGTGTTGGTGAGAGTAGCACCTAAGGAGAGGTGTTGGTGAGAGTAGCACCTAAGGAGAGGTGTTGGTGAGAGTAGCACCTAAGGAGAGGTGTTCGTGAGAGTAGCATAGAAGGAGAGGTGCTGGTGAGAGTAACATGGAAGGAGAGGTGTTGGTGAGAGTAGCACCTAAGGAGAGGTGTTGGTGAGAGTAGCACCTAATGAGAGGTGTTGGTGAGAGTAGCATGGAAGGAGAGGTGCTGGTGAGAGTAGCACCTTAGGAGAGGTGTTGGTGAGAGTAGCACCTAAGGAGAGGTGTTGGTGAGAGTAGCACCTAAGGAGAGGTGATGGTGAGAGTAGCATGGAAGGAAAGGTGTTGGTGAGAGTAACATGGAAGGAGAGGTGTTGGTAAGAGTAGCACCTAAGGAGAGGTGCTGGTGAGAGTAGCACCTAAGGAGAGGTGTTGTTGAGAGTAGCACCTAAGGAGAGGTGTTGGTGAGAGTAGCACCTAAGGAGAGGTGTTGGTGATAGTAGCATGGAAGGAGAGGTGCTGGTGAGAGTAGCATGGATGGAGAGGTGCTAGTGAGAGTAGCATGGAAGGAGAGGTGATGGTGAGAGTAGCATGGAAGGAGAGGTGCTGATGAGAGTAGGATGGAAGGAGAGGTGCTGGTGAGAGTAGCATGGAAGGAGAGGGGCTGGTGAGAGTAGCATGGATGGAGAGGTGCTGGTGAGAGTAGCATGGAAGGAGAGGTGTTGGTCAGAGTAGCATGGAAGGAGAGGTGCTGGTGAGAGTAGCATGAATGGAGAGGGGCTGGTGAGAGTAGCATAGAAGGAGAGGTGCTGGTGAGAGTAGCATGGAAGGTGAGGTGTTGGTGAGAGTAGCATGGAAGGAGAGATGCTGCTGAGAGTAGCACCTAAGCAGAGTTGTTGGTGAGAGTAACATGGAAGGAGAGATGCTGGTGAGAGTAGCAGGGAAGGAGAGGTGTTGGTGAGAGTAGCATGGAAAGACATTTGTTGTTGAGAGTAGCATGGAAAGAGAGATGTTGGTGAGAGTAGCATGGAAGGAGAGGTGCTGATGAGAGTAGGATGGAAAGAGAGGTGCTGGTGAGAGTATCATGGAAGGAGAGGGGCTGGTGAGAGTAGCATGGATGGAGAGGTGCTGGAGAGAGTAGCATGGAAGGAGAGGTGTTGGTGAGAGTAGCATGGAAGGAGAGGTGCTGGTGAGAGTAGCATGGAAGGAGAAGTGCTGATGAGAGTAGCACCTAAGGAGAAGTGTTGGTGTGAGTAGCACCTAAGGAGAGGTGTTAGTGAGAGTAGCACCTAAGGAGAGGTGTTGGTGAAAGTAGCACCTAAGGAGAGGTGTTGGTGAGAGTAGCATAGAAGGAGAGGTGTTGGTGAGAGTAGCACCTAAGGAGAGGTGTTGGTGAGAGTAGCACCTAAGGAGAGGTGTTGGTCAGAGTAGCATAGAAGGAGAGGTGTTGGTGAGAGTAACATGGAAGGAGAGGTGTTGGTGAGAGTAGCATGGAGGAGAGGTGTTGTTGAGAGTAGCACCTAAGGGGAGGTGTTGGTGAGGGTAGCACCTAAGGAGAGGTGTTGGTGAGAGTAGCACCTAAGGAGAGGTGTTGGTGAGAGTAGCAAGGAAGGAGAGGTGTTGGTGAGAGTAGCATAGAAGGAGAGGTGTTGGTGAGATTAGCATGGAAGGAGAGGTGCTGGTGCGAGTAGCATGGAAGGAGAGGAGTTGGTGAGAGTAGTATGGAAGGAGAGGTGCTGGTGAGAGTAGCATGGAAGGAGAGGTGTTAGTGAGAGTAGCACCTAAAGAGAGGTGTTGGTGAGAGTAGCATGGAAGGAGAGGTGCTGGTGCGAGTAGCATGGAAGGAGAGGAGTTGGTGAGAGTAGTATGGAAGGAGAGGTGCTGGTGAGAGTAGCATGGAAGGAGAGGTGTTAGTGAGAGTAGCACCTAAAGAGAGGTGTTGGTGAGAGTAGCATGGAAGGAGAGGTGTTGGTGAGAGTAGCATGGAAGGAGAGGTGCTGGTGAGAGTAGCATGGATGGAGAGGTGCTGGTGAGAGTAGCATAGAATGAGAGGTGCTGGTGAGAGTAGCATGGAAGGTGAGGTGTTGGTGAGAGTAACATGGAAGGAGAGATGCTGCTGAGAGTAGCACCTAAGCAGAGTTGTTGGTGAGAGTAACATGGAAGGAGAGGTGCTGGTGAGAGTAGCATGGAAAGAGAGATGTTGGTGAGGATAGCATGGAAAGAGAGATGCCGTTGAGAGTAGCATGGAAAGAGAGGTGCTGGTGAGAGTAGCATGGAAAGAGAGATGTTGGTGAGAGTAGCATGGAAAAAGAGGTGTTGGTTAGAGTAGCATGGAAAGAGAGGTGCTGGTGAGAGTAGCATGGAAAGAGAGATGTTGGTGAGAGTAGCATGGAAGGAGAGGTGTTGGTGAGAGTAGCATGGAATGAGAAGTGCTGGTGAGAGTAGCACCTAAGGAGAAGTGTTGGTGTGAGTAGCACCTAAGGAGAGGTGTTGGTGAGAGTAGCATGAAAGGAGAGGTGTTGGTAAGAGTAACATGGAAGGAGAGGTGTTGGTGAGAGTAGCACCTAAGGAGAGGTGTTGGTGAGAGTAGCACCTAAAGAGAGGTGCTGGTGAGAGTAGCATGGATGGAGAGGTGTTGATGAGAGTAGCACATAAGGAGAGGTGTTGGTGAGAGTAGCACCTAAGGAGAGGTGCTGGTGAGAGTAGCATGGATGGAGAGGTGTTGATGAGAGTAGCACATAAGGAGAGGTGTTGGTGAGAGTAGCACCTAAGGAGAGGTGTTGGTGAGAGTAGCACCTAAGGAGAGGTGTTGGTGTGAGAAGCATGGAAGGAGAGGTGTTGGTGAGAGTAGCACGTAAGGAGAGGTGTTGGTGAGAGAAGCATGGAAGGAGAGGTGTTGGTGAGAGTAACATGGAAGGAGAGGTGCTGGTGAGAGTAGCATGGAAGAAGAGGTGCTGCTGAGAGTAGCATGGAAGGAGAGGTGTTGGTGAGAGTAGCATGGAAGGAGAGGTGTTGGTGAGAGTAACATGGAAGGAGAGGTGTTGGTGAGAGTATCACCTAAGGAGAGGTGCTGGTGAGAGTAACATGGAAGGAGAGGTGCTGGTGAGAGTAACACCTAAGGAGAGGTGTTATTGAGAGTAGCACTTAAGGAGAGGTGCTGGTGAGAGTAGCATGGAAGGAGAGGTGCTGGTGAGAGTAGCACCTAAGGAGAGGTGTTGGTGAGAGTAACACTTAAGGAGAGGTGTTGGTGAGAGTAGCATTGAAGGAGAGGTGCTGGTGAGAGTAGCATCTAAGGAGAGGTGTTGGTGAGAGTAGCACTTAAGAAGAGGTGCTAGTGAGAGTAGTATGGAAGGAGAGGTGTTGGTGAGAGTAGCATGGACGGAGAGGTGCTGGTGAGAGTAACATGGAAGGAGAGGTGTTGGTGAGAGTAGTATGGAAGGAAAGGTGTTGGTGAGAGTAGCATGGAAGGAGAGGTGTTGGTGAGAGTAGCATGGAAGGAGAGGTGCTGGTGAGAGTAGCACCTAATGAGAGGAGTTGGTGAGAGTAGCACCTAATGAGAGGTGTTGGTGAGAGTAGCATGGAAGGAGAGGTGTTGGTGAGAGTAGCATGGAAGGAGAGGTGCTGGTGAGAGTAACATGGAAGGAGAGGTGCTGGTGAGAGTAGCACCTAAGGAGAGGTGTTGGTGAGAGTAGCACCGAAGGAGAGGTGTTGGTGAGAGTAGCACTTAAGGAGAGGTGCTGGTGAGAGTAGCACCTAAAGAGAGGTGTTGGTGAGAGTAGCACCTAAAGAGAGGTGTTGGTGAGAGTAGCACCTAAAGAAAGGTGTTGGTGAGAGTAGCACCTAAAGAGAGGTGTTGGTGAGAGTAGCATGGAAGGAGAGGTTTTGGTGAGAGTAACATGGAAGGAGAGGTGTTGGTGAGAGTAGCATGGAGGAGAGGTGTTGGTGAGAGTAGCACCTAAGGAGAGGTGTTGATGACAGTAGCACCTAAGGAGAGGTGTTGGTGAAAGTAGCACCTAAGGAGAGGTGTTGGTGAGAGTAGCATAGAAGGAGAGGTGTTGGTGAGAGTAGCACCTAAGGAGAGATGTTGGTGAGAGTAACACCTAAGGAGAGGTGTTGGTGAGAGTAGCACCTAAGGAGAGGTGTTGGTGAGAGTAGCATAGAAGGAGAGGTGCTGGTGAGAGTAACATTAAAGGAGAGGTGTTGGTGAGAGTAGAATGGAAGGAGAGGTGTTGGTGAGAGTAACATGGAAGGAGAGGTGTTGGTGAGAGTAGCACCTAAGGAGAGGTGTTGGTGAGAGTAGCACCTAATGAGAGGTGTTGGTGAGAGTAGCATGGAAGGAGAGGTGCTGGTGAGAGTAGCACCTTAGGAGAGGTGTTGGTGAGAGTAGCACCTAAGGAGAGGTGTTGGTGAGAGTAGCACCTAAGGAGAGGTGATGTTGAGAGTAGCATGGAAGGAGAGGTGCTGGTGAGAGTAGCACCTAAGGAGAGGTGTTGGTGAGAGTAGCACCTAAGGAGAGGTGTTGGTGAGAGTAGCATGGAAGGAGAGGTGCTGGTGAGCGTAACATGGAAAGAGAGGTGTTGGTGAGAGTAGCATGGAAGGAGAGGTGTTGGTGAGAGTAGCATGGAAGGAGAGGTGTTGGTGAGAGTAACATGGAAGGAGAGGTGTTGATGAGAGTAGCACCTAAGGAGAGGTGCTGGTGAGAGTAGCATGGAAGGAGAGGTGTTGGTGAGAGTTGCATGGAAGGAGAGGTGCTGGTGAGAGTAACATGGAAGGAGAGGTGCTGGTGAGAGCAGCACCTAAGGAGAGGTGTTGGTGAGAGTAGCACCTAAGGAGAGGTGTTGGTGAGAGTAGCACCTAAGGAGAGGTGTTGGTGAGAGTAGCATGGAAGGAAAGGTGTTGGTGAGAGTAACATGGAAGGAGAGGTGTTGGTAAGAGTAGCACCTAAGGAGAGGTGCTGGTGAGAGTAGCACCTAAGGAGAGGTGTTATTGGGAGTAGCACCTAAGGAGAGGTGTTGGTGAGAGTAGCACCTAAGGAGAGGTGTTGGTGAGTGTAGCACCTAAGGAGAGGTGTTGGTGATAGTAGCATGGAATGAGAGGTGCTGGTGAGAGTAGCATGGATGGAGAGGTGCTAGTGAGAGTAGCATGGAAGGAGAGGTGATGGTGAGAGTAGCATGGAAGGAGAGGTGCTGATGAGAGTAGGATGGAAGGAGAGGTGCTGGTGAGAGTAGCATGGAAGGAGAGGGGCTGGTGAGAGTAGCATGGATGGAGAGGTGCTGGTGAGAGTAGCATGGAAGGAGAGGTGTTGGTGAGAGTAGCATGGAAGGAAAGGTGCTGGTGAGAGTAGCATGAATGGAGAGGTGCTGGTGAGAGTAGCATAGAAGGAGAGGTGCTGGTGAGAGTAGCATGGAAGGTGAGGTGTTGGTGAGAGTAGCATGGAAGGAGAGATGCTGCTGAGAGTAGCACCTAAGCAGAGTTGTTGGTGAGAGTAACATGGAAGGAGAGGTGCTGGTGAGAGTAGCAGGGAAGGAGAGGTGTTGGTGAGAGTAGCATGGAAAGAGAGATGTTGTTGAGAGTAGCATGGAAAGAGAGATGTTGGTGAGAGTAGCATGGAAGGAGAGGTGCTGATGAGAGTAGGATGGAAGGAGAGGTGCTGGTGAGAGTAGCATGGAAGGAGAGGGGCTGGTGAGAGTAGCATGCATGGAGAGGTGCTGGAGAGAGTAGCATGGAAGGAGAGGTGCTGGTGAGAGTAGCACCTAAGGAGAGGTGTTGGTGAGAGTAGCACCTAAGGAGAGGTGTTGGTGAGAGTAGCATGGAAGGAGAGGTGTTGGTGAGAGTAGCATAGAAGGAGAGGTGTTGGTGAGAGTAACATGGAAGGAGAGGTGTTGATAAGAGTAGCACCTAAGGAGAGGTGTTAGTGAGAGTAGCACCTAAGGAGAGGTGTTGGTGAGAGTAGCACCTAAGGAGAGGTGTTGGTGAGAGTAGCATGGAAGGAGAGGTGTTGGTGAGAGTAACATGGAAGGAGAGGTGCTGGTGAGAGTAGCACCTAAGGAGAGGTGTTGGTGAGAGTAGCACTTAAGTAGAGGTGCTGGTGAGAGTAACATGGAAGGAGAGGTGCTGGTGAGAGTAGCACCTAAGGAGAGGTGCTGGTGAGAGTAGCACCAAAGGAGAGGTGTTGGTGAGAGTAGCACCTAATGAGAGGTGTTAGTGAGAGTAGCACCTAATGAGAGGTGTTGGTGAGAGTAGCATGGAAGGAGAAGTGTTGGTTAGAGTAGCACCTAAGGAGAGGTGTTGGTGAGAGTAGCACCTAAGGAGAGGTGTTGGTGAGAGTAGAATGGAAGGAGAGGTGTTGGTGAGAGTAACATGGAAGGAGAGGTGTTGGTGAGAGTAACATGGAAGGAGAAGTGTTGGTTAGAGTAGCACCTAAGGAGAGGTGTTGGTGAGAGTAGCACCTAAGGAGAGGTGTTGGTGAGAGTAGCACCTAAAGAGAGGTGTTGGTGAGAGTAGCCCCTAAGGAGAGGTGTTGGTGAGAGTAGAATGGAAGGAGAGGTGTTGGTGAGAGTAACATGGAAGGAGAGGTGTTGGTGAGAGTAGCATGGAGGAGAGGTGTTGGTTAGAGTAGCACTTAAGGAGAGGTGCTGGTGAGAGTAGCATGGAAGGAGAGGTGCTAGTGAGAGTAGCCCCTAAGGAGAGGTGTTGGTGAGGGTAGCACTTAAGGAGAGGTGCTGGTGAGAGTAGCATGGAAGGAGAGGTGCTGGTGAGTTTAGCATGGAAGGAGAGGTGTTGGTGAGAGTAACACTTAAGGAGAGGTGTTGGTGAGAGTAGCATGGAAGGAGAGGTGCTCGTGAGAGTAGCACCTAAGGAGAGGTGTTGGTTAGAGTAGCATGGAAGGAGAGGTGCTGGTGAGATTAGCATGGAAGGAGAGGTGCTGGTGAGAGTAGCATGGAAGGTGAGGTGTTGGTGAGAGTAGCACCTAAGGAGAGGTGTTGGTTAGAGTAGCATGGAAGGAGAGGTGCTGGTGAGAGTAACATGGAATGAGAGGTGTTGGTGAGAGTAACATGGAAGGAGAGGTGCTGGTGAGAGTAGCACCTAAGAAGAGGTGTTGGTGAGAGTAGCATGGAAGGAGAGGTGCTGGTGAGAGTAGCATGGATGGAGAGGTGCTGGTGAGAGTAGCATAGAAGAAGAGATGCTGGTGAGATTAGCATGGAAGGAGAGGTGCTGGTGAGAGTAGCATGGAAGGAGAGGAGTTGGTGAGAGTAGTATGGAAGGAGAGGTGCTGGTGAGAGCAGCATGGAAGGAGAGGTGTTAGTGAGAGTAGCACCTAAGGAGAGGTGTTGGTGAGAGTAGCATGGAAGGAGAGGTGCTGGTGAGAGTAGCATGGATGGAGAGGTGCTGGTGAGAGTAGCATGGAAGGAAAGGTGCTGATGATAGTAGCATGGAAGGAGAGGTGCTGGTGAGAGTAGCATGGAAGGAGAGGGGCTGGTGAGAGTAGCATGGATTGAGAGTAGCATGGAAGGAGAGGTGCTGGTGAGAGTAGCATGGATGGAGAAGTGCTGGTGAGAGTAGCAGGGAAAGAGAGGTGTTGTTGAGAGTAGCATGGAAAGAGAGATGTTGGTGAGAGTAGCATGGAAAAAGAGTTGTTGGTGAGAGTAGCATGGAAGGAGAGGTGTTGGTGAGAATAGCATGGAAAGAGAGGTGCTGGTGAGAGTAACATGGAAGGAGAGGTGCTGGTGAGAGTAGCACCTAAGGACAGGTGTTGGTGAGAGTAGCACTTAAGGAGAGGTGCTGGTGAGAGTAGCATGGAAGGAGAGGTGCTGGTGAGAGTAGCACCTAAGGAGAGGTGTTGGTGAGAGTAGCATAGAAGGAGAGGTGCTGGTGAGAGTAACATGGAAGGAGAGGTGTTGGTGAGAGTAGAATGGAAGGAGAGGTGTTGGTGAGAGTAACATTGAAGGAGAGGTGTTGGTGAGAGTAGCACCTAAGGAGAGGTGTTGGTGAGAGTAGCACCTAATGAGAGGTGTTGGTGAGAGTAGCATGGAAGGAGAGGTGCTGGTGAGAGTAGCACCTTAGGAGAGGTGTTGGTGAGAGTAGCACCTAAGGAGAGGTGTTGGTGAGAGTAGCACCTAAGGAGAGGTGATGTTGAGAGTAGCATGGAAGGAGAGGTGCTGGTGAGAGTAGCACCTAAGGAGAGGTGTTGGTGAGAGTAGCACCTAAGGAGAGGTGTTGGTGAGAGTAGCATGGAAGGAGAGGTGCTGGTGAGCGTAACATGGAAAGAGAGGTGTTGGTGAGAGTAGCATGGAAGGAGAGGTGTTGGTGAGAGTAGCATGGAAGGAGAGGTGTTGGTGAGAGTAACATGGAAGAAGAGGTGTTGATGAGAGTAGCACCTAAGGAGAGGTGCTGGTGAGAGTAGCATGGAAGGAGAGGTGTTGGTGAGAGTTGCATGGAAGGAGAGGTGCTGGTGAGAGTAACATGGAAGGAGAGGTGCTGGTGAGAGTAGCACCTAAGGAGAGGTGTTGGTGAGAGTAGCACCTAAGGAGAGGTGTTGGTGAGAGTAGCACCTAAGGAGAGGTGTTGGTGAGAGTAGCATGGAAGGAAAGGTGTTGGTGAGAGTAACATGGAAGGAGAGGTGTTGGTAAGAGTAGCACCTAAGGAGAGGTGCTGGTGAGAGTAGCACCTAAGGAGAGGTGTTGTTGAGAGTAGCACCTAAGGAGAGGTGTTGGTGAGAGTAGCACCTAAGGAGAGGTGTTGGTGAGTGTAGCACCTAAGGAGAGGTGTTGGTGATAGTAGCATGGAATGAGAGGTGCTGGTGAGAGTAGCATGGATGGAGAGGTGCTAGTGAGAGTAGCATGGAAGGAGAGGTGATGGTGAGAGTAGCATGGAAGGAGAGGTGCTGATGAGAGTAGGATGGAAGGAGAGGTGCTGGTGAGAGTAGCATGGAAGGAGAGGGGCTGGTGAGAGTAGCATGGATGGAGAGGTGCTGGTGAGAGTAGCATGGAAGGAGAGGTGTTGGTGAGAGTAGCATGGAAGGAGAGGTGCTGGTGAGAGTAGCATGAATGGAGAGGTGCTGGTGAGAGTAGCATAGAAGGAGAGGTGCTGGTGAGAGTAGCATGGAAGGTGAGGTGTTGGTGAGAGTAGCATGGAAGGAGAGATGCTGCTGAGAGTAGCACCTAAGCAGAGTTGTTGGTGAGAGTAACATGGAAGGAGAGGTGCTGGTGAGAGTAGCAGGGAAGGAGAGGTGTTGGTGAGAGTAGCATGGAAAGAGAGATGTTGTTGAGAGTAGCATGGAAAAAGAGATGTTGGTGAGAGTAGCATGGAAGGAGAGGTGCTGATGAGAGTAGGATGGAAGGAGAGGTGCTGGTGAGAATAGCACCTAAGGAGAGGTGTTGGTGAGAGTAGCACCTAAGGAGAGGTGTTGGTGAGAGTAGCATGGAAGGAGAGGTGTTGGTGAGAGTAGCATAGAAGGAGAGGTGTTGGTGAGAGTAGCATGGAAGGAGAGGTGTTGGTGAGAGTAGCATAGAAGGAGAGGTGTTGGTGAGAGTAACATGGAAGGAGAGGTGCTGGTGAGAGTAGCACCTAAGGAGAGGTGCTGGTGAGAGTAGCACCAAAGGAGAGGTGTTGGTGAGAGTAGCACCTAATGAGAGGTGTTAGTGAGAGTAGCACCTAATGAGAGGTGTTGGTGAGAGTAGCATGGAAGGAGAAGTGTTGGTTAGAGTAGCACCTAAGGAGAGGTGTTGGTGAGAGTAGCACCTAAAGAGAGGTGTTGGTGAGAGTAGCACCTAAGGAGAGGTGTTGGTGAGAGTAGAATGGAAGGAGAGGTGTTGGTGAGAGTAACATGGAAGGAGAGGTGTTGGTGAGAGTAACATGGAAGGAGAAGTGTTGGTTAGAGTAGCACCTAAGGAGAGGTGTTGGTGAGAGTAGCACCTAAGGAGAGGTGTTGGTGAGAGTAGCACCTAAAGAGAGGTGTTGGTGAGAGTAGCCCCTAAGGAGAGGTGTTGGTGAGAGTAGAATGGAAGGAGAGGTGTTGGTGAGAGTAACATGGAAGGAGAGGTGTTGGTGAGAGTAGCATGGAGGAGAGGTGTTGGTTAGAGTAGCACTTAAGGAGAGGTGCTGGTGAGAGTAGCATGGAAGGAGAGGTGCTGGTGAGAGTAGCACCTAAGGAGAGGTGTTGGTTGGTTAGGGTAGCACTTAAGGAGAGGTGCTGGTGAGAGTAGCATGGAAGGAGAGGTGCTGGTGAGAGTAGCACCTAAGGAGAGGTGTTGGTGAGAGTAACACTTAAGGAGAGGTGTTGGTGAGAGTAGCATGGAAGGAGAGGTGCTCGTGAGAGTAGCACCTAAGGAGAGGTGTTGGTTAGAGTAGCATGGAAGGAGAGGTGCTGGTGAGATTAGCATGGAAGGAGAGGTGCTGGTGAGAGTAGCATGGAAGGTGAGGTGTTGGTGAGAGTAGCACCTAAGGAGAGGTGTTGGTTAGAGTAGCATGGAAGGAGAGGTGCTGGTGAGAGTAACATGGAATGAGAGGTGTTGGTGAGAGTAACATGGAAGGAGAGGTGCTGGTGAGAGTAGCACCTAAGAAGAGGTGTTGGTGAGAGTAGCATGGAAGGAGAGGTGCTGGTGAGAGTAGCATGGATGGAGAGGTGCTGGTGAGAGTAGCATAGAAGAAGAGATGCTGGTGAGATTAGCATGGAAGGAGAGGTGCTGGTGAGAGTAGCATGGAAGGAGAGGAGTTGGTGATAGTAGTATGGAAGGAGAGGTGCTGGTGAGAGCAGCATGGAAGGAGAGGTGTTAGTGAGAGTAGCACCTAAGGAGAGGTGTTGGTGAGAGTAGCATGGAAGGAGAGGTGCTGGTGAGAGTAGCATGGATGGAGAGGTGCTGGTGAGAGTAGCATGGAAGGAAAGGAGCTGATGATAGTAGCATGGAAGGAGAGGTGCTGGTGAGAGTAGCATGGAAGGAGAGGGGCTGGTGAGAGTAGCATGGATTGAGAGTAGCATGGAAGGAGAGGTGCTGGTGAGAGTAGCATGGATGGAGAAGTGCTGGTGAGAGTAGCAGGGAAAGAGAGGTGTTGTTGAGAGTAGCATGGAAAGAGAGATGTTGGTGAGAGTAGCATGGAAAAAGAGTTGTTGGTGAGAGTAGCATGGAAGGAGAGGTGTTGGTGAGAATAGCATGGAAAGAGAGGTGCTGGTGAGAGTAACATGGAAGGAGAGGTGCTGGTGAGAGTAGCACCTAAGGAGAGGTGTTGGTGAGAGTAGCACTTAAGGAGAGGTGCTGGTGAGAGTAGCATGGAAGGAGAGGTGCTGGTGAGAGTAGCACCTAAGGAGAGGTGTTGGTGAGAGTAACACTTAAGGAGAGGTGTTCGAGAGAGTAGCATGGAAAGAGAGGTGCTGGTGAGAGTAGCACCTAAGGAGAGGTGTTGGTTAGAGTAGCATGGAAGGAGAGGTGCTGGTGAGATTAGCATGGAAGGAGAGGTGCTGGTGAGAGTAGCACCTAAGGAGAGGTGTTGGTGAGAATAACACTTAAGGAGAGGTGTTGGTGAGAGTAGAATGGAAGGTGAGGTGTTGGTGAGAGTAGCACCTAACGAGAGGTGTTGGTGAGAGTAGCATGGAAGGAGAGGTGCTGGTGAGAGTAGCATGGATGGAGAGGTGCTGGTTTGAGTAGCATAGAAGAAGAGGTGCTGGTGAGAGTAGCATGGATGGAGAGGTGCTGGTTTGAGTAGCATAGAAGAAGAGATGCTGGTGAGATTAGCATTGAAGGAGAGGTGCTGGTGCGAGTAGCATGGAAGGAGAGGAGTTGGTGAGAGTAGTATGGAAGGAGAGGTGCTGGTGAGAGTAGCATGGAAGGAGAGGTGTTAGTGAGAGTAGCAAATAAAGAGAGGTGTTGGTGAGAGTAGCATGGAAGGAGAGGTGCTGGTGCGAGTAGCATGGAAGGAGAGGAGTTGGTGAGAGTAGTATGGAAGGAGAGGTGCTGGTGAGAGTAGCATGGAAGGAGAGGTGTTAGTGAGAGTAGCACCTAAAGAGAGGTGTTGGTGAGAGTAGCATAGAAGGAGAGGTGTTGGTGAGAGTAGCATGGAAGGAGAGGTGCTGGTGAGAGTAGCATGGATGGAGAGGTGCTGGTGAGAGTAGCATAGAATGAGAGGAGCTGGTGAGAGTAGCATGGAAGGTGAGGTGTTGGTGAGAGTAACATGGAAGGAGAGATGCTGCTGAGAGTAGCACCTAAGCAGAGTTGTTGGTGAGAGAAACATGGAAGGAGAGGTGCTGGTGAGAGCAGCATGGAAAGAGAGATGTTGGTGAGGATAGCATGGAAAGAGAGATGCTGTTGTGAGTAGCATGGAAAGAGAGGTGCTGGTGAGAGTAGCATGGAAAGAGAGGTGTTGGTGAGAGTAGCATGGAAAAAGAGGTGTTGGTTAGAGTAGCATGGAAGGAGAGGTGCTGGTGAGAGTAGCATGGAAAGAGAGTTGTTGGTGAGAGTAGCATGGAAAGAGAGGTGTTGGTGAGGATAGCATGGAAAGAGAGATGCTGTTGAGAGTAGCATGGAAAGAGAGGTGCTGGTGAGAGTAGCATGGAAAGAGAGATGTTGGTGAGAGTAGCATGGAAGGAGAGGTGTTGGTGAGAGTAGCATGGAAGGAGAGGTGCTCGTGAGAGTAGCACCTAAGGAGAGGTGTTGGTTAGAGTAGCATGGAAGGAGAGGTGCTGGTGAGATTAGCATGGAAGGAGAGGTGCTGGTGAGAGTAGCATGGAAGGTGAGGTGTTGGTGAGAGTAGCACCTAAGGAGAGGTGTTGGTTAGAGTAGCATGGAAGGAGAGGTGCTGGTGAGAGTAACATGGAATGAGAGGTGTTGGTGAGAGTAACATGGAAGGAGAGGTGCTGGTGAGAGTAGCACCTAAGAAGAGGTGTTGGTGAGAGTAGCATGGAAGGAGAGGTGCTGGTGAGAGTAGCATGGATGGAGAGGTGCTGGTGAGAGTAGCATAGAAGAAGAGATGCTGGTGAGATTAGCATGGAAGGAGAGGTGCTGGTGAGAGTAGCATGGAAGGAGAGGAGTTGGTGAGAGTAGTATGGAAGGAGAGGTGCTGGTGAGAGCAGCATGGAAGGAGAGGTGTTAGTGAGAGTAGCACCTAAGGAGAGGTGTTGGTGAGAGTAGCATGGAAGGAGAGGTGCTGGTGAGAGTAGCATGGATGGAGAGGTGCTGGTGAGAGTAGCATGGAAGGAAAGGTGCTGATGATAGTAGCATGGAAGGAGAGGTGCTGGTGAGAGTAGCATGGAAGGAGAGGGGCTGGTGAGAGTAGCATGGATTGAGAGTAGCATGGAAGGAGAGGTGCTGGTGAGAGTAGCATGGATGGAGAAGTGCTGGTGAGAGTAGCAGGGAAAGAGAGGTGTTGTTGAGAGTAGCATGGAAAGAGAGATGTTGGTGAGAGTAGCATGGAAAAAGAGTTGTTGGTGAGAGTAGCATGGAAGGAGAGGTGTTGGTGAGAATAGCATGGAAAGAGAGGTGCTGGTGAGAGTAACATGGAAGGAGAGGTGCTGGTGAGAGTAGCACCTAAGGAGAGGTGTTGGTGAGAGTAGCACCTAAGGAGAGGTGTTGGTGAGAGCAGCACCTAAGGAGAGGTGTTGGTGAGAGTAGCATGGAAGGAAAGGTGTTGGTGAGAGTAACATGGAAAGAGAGGTGTTGGTAAGAGTAGCACCTAAGGAGAGGTGCTGGTGAGAGTAGCACCTAAGGAGAGGTGTTGTTGAGAGTAGCACCTAAGGAGAGGTGTTGGTGAGAGTAGCACCTAAGGAGAGGTGTTGGTAAGTGTAGCACCTAAGGAGAGGTGTTGGTGATAGTAGCATGGAATGAGAGGTGCTGGTGAGAGTAGCATGGATGGAGAGGTGCTAGTGAGAGTAGCATGGAAGGAGAGGTGATGGTGAGAGTAGCATGGAAGGAGAGGTGCTGATGAGAGTAGGATGGAAGGAGAGGTGCTGGTGAGAGTAGCATGGAAGGAGAGGGGCTGGTGAGAGTAGCATGGATGGAGAGGTGCTGGTGAGAGTAGCATGGAAGGAGAGGTGTTGGTGAGAGTAGCATGGAAGGAGAGGTGCTGGTGAGAGTAGCATGAATGGAGAGGTGCTGGTGAGAGTAGCATAGAAGGAGAGGTGCTGGTGAGAGTAGCACGGAAGGTGAGGTGTTGGTGAGAGTAGCATGGAAGGAGAGATGCTGCTGAGAGTAGCACCTAAGCAGAGTTGTTGGTGAGAGTAACATGGAAGGAGAGGTGCTGGTGAGAGTAGGAGGGAAGGAGAGGTGTTGGTGAGAGTAGCATGGAAAGAGAGATGTTGTTGAGAGTAGCATGGAAAGAGAGATGTTGGTGAGAGTAGCATGGAAGGAGAGGTGCTGATGAGAGTAGGATGGAAGGAGAGGTGCTGGTGAGAGTAGCATGGAAGGAGAGGGGCTGGTGAGAGTAGCATGGATGGAGAGGTGCTGGAGAGAGTAGCATGGAAGGAGAGGTGCTGGTGAGAGTAGCACCTAAGGAGAGGTGTTGGTGAGAGTAGCACCTAAGGAGAGGTGTTGGTGAGAGTAGCATGGAAGGAGAGGTGTTGGTGAGAGTAGCATAGAAGGAGAGGTGTTGGTGAGAGTAGCATGGAAGGAGAGGTGTTGGTGAGAGTAGCATAGAAGGAGAGGTGTTGGTGAGAGTAACATGGAAGGAGAGGTGTTGATAAGAGTAGCACCTAAGGAGAGGTGTTAGTGAGAGTAGCACCTAAGGAGAGGTGTTGGTGAGAGTAGCACCTAAGGAGAGGTGTTGGTGAGAGTAGCATGGAAGGAGAGGTGTTGGTGAGAGTAACATGGAAGGAGAGGTGCTGGTGAGAGTAGCACCTAAGGAGAGGTGTTGGTGAGAGTAGCACTTAAGTAGAGGTGCTGGTGAGAGTAACATGGAAGGAGAGGTGCTGGTGAGAGTAGCACCTAAGGAGAGGTGCTGGTGAGAGTAGCACCAAAGGAGAGGTGTTGGTGAGAGTAGCACCTAATGATAGGTGTTAGTGAGAGTAGCACCTAATGAGAGGTGTTGGTGAGAGCAGCATGGAAGGAGAAGTGTTGGTTAGAGTAGCACCTAAGGAGAGGTGTTGGTGAGAGTAGCACCTAAAGAGAGGTGTTGGTGAGAGTAGCACCTAAGGAGAGGTGTTGGTGAGAGTAGAATGGAAGGAGAGGTGTTGGTGAGAGTAACATGGAAGGAGAGGTGTTGGTGAGAGTAACATGGAAGGAGAAGTGTTGGTTAGAGTAGCACCTAAGGAGAGGTGTTGGTGAGAGTAGCACCTAAGGAGAGGTGTTGGTGAGAGTAGCACCTAAAGAGAGGTGTTGGTGAGAGTAGCCCCTAAGGAGAGGTGTTGGTGAGAGTAGAATGGAAGGAGAGGTGTTGGTGAGAGTAGAATGGAAGGAGAGGTGTTGGTGAGAGTAACATGGAAGGAGAGGTGTTGGTGAGAGTAGCATGGAGGAGAGGTGTTGGTTAGAGTAGCACTTAAGGAGAGGTGCTGGTGAGAGTAGCATGGAAGGAGAGGTGCTGGTGTGAGTAGCACCTAAGGAGAGGTGTTGGTGAGGGTAGCACTTAAGGAGAGGTGCTGGTGAGAGTAGCATGGAAGGAGAGGTGCTGGTGAGAGTAGCACCTAAGGAGAGGTGTTGGTGAGAGTAACACTTAAGGAGAGGTGTTGGTGAGAGTAGCATGGAAGGAGAGGTGCTCGTGAGAGTAGCACCTAAGGAGAGGTGTTGGTTAGAGTAGCATGGAAGGAGAGGTGCTGGTGAGATTAGCATGGAAGGAGAGGTGCTGGTGAGAGTAGCATGGAAGGTGAGGTGTTGGTGAGAGTAGCACCTAAGGAGAGGTGTTGGTTAGAGTAGCATGGAAGGAGAGGTGCTGGTGAGAGTAACATGGAATGAGAGGTGTTGGTGAGAGTAACATGGAAGGAGAGGTGCTGGTGAGAGTAGCACCTAAGAAGAGGTGTTGGTGAGAGTAGCATGGAAGGAGAGGTGCTGGTGAGAGTAGCATGGATGGAGAGGTGCTGGTGAGAGTAGCATAGAAGAAGAGATGCTGGTGAGATTAGCATGGAAGGAGAGGTGCTGGTGAGAGTAGCATGGAAGGAGAGGAGTTGGTGAGAGTAGTATGGAAGGAGAGGTGCTGGTGAGAGCAGCATGGAAGGAGAGGTGTTAGTGAGAGTAGCACCTAAGGAGAGGTGTTGGTGAGAGTAGCATGGAAGGAGAGGTGCTGGTGAGAGTAGCATGGATGGAGAGGTGCTGGTGAGAGTAGCATGGAAGGAAAGGTGCTGATGATAGTAGCATGGAAGGAGAGGTGCTGGTGAGAGTAGCATGGAAGGAGAGGGGCTGGTGAGAGTAGCATGGATTGAGAGTAGCATGGAAGGAGAGGTGCTGGTGAGAGTAGCATGGATGGAGAAGTGCTGGTGAGAGTAGCAGCGAA